>NC_046163.1:38675860-38868360 GCF_011064425.1 Rattus rattus | reverse complement strand
GGCGCAAGTTTCCCTCCCTCTGTGAGCTCTGCTGCTTTTGATGCCAATAGACAAGTGAATCATTGAGTTGAGAAGATGCCAAATGGGACGCACTGTTGATCTTAATCATCAGCTGACATCCATTCCAGACAATTGAAGCCACAGTTCATTTTGAAAGAACTTTATGGAAGGAAATTTTCTGCTTGTATCTTTAATTGTTCGAGTTATTGGTGGTCAATCCCACACACACACACACACACACACACACACACACACACACACACACGCCCATGCGTGTCACATCAGTCTGACACTATAAGCCAACCCAAAGGAGAAATGCAACCCACAGTCTTCCTAGAACCAAGATGTTGAAACAAATGTTCCAATGCAAACAAAAAAAGCTTTAGTGGTAGAATGTATGGCCAACAAGTACTATGAATGTCAGAAGACTCCTCTGACAGGAATGCTGCCATCTACTACATCCTCAGAACAATTTTAGACAATGAACAAAGGGACAAAATCAATGTGCTCACGGGACTAAAGTCAGGAGACAGGCGAAAGCATATTCAATACATTGATCATCCACTCTATCAGTATGAGAAAGTGTCACATAGGAAAGGCAAAGCCATGGCTGTGTGCCAAGGTAGGCTAGGGACTGCAATTCGATATAAAGTCTATTTTATATGCTCTGAGATAAAGACTATAGCTTCACAGTTGTCCCCTCTATTTGTGGAAGACATGTTTCAATGCCTTCAGTGGGTACCTGAAGCCACAGAGACTAACGAACCCTTGTTTTTCTCTCATGCAGACCCAGATACAATGGCATTTAATTCATGAAATAAGCACAGTTAGATATTAATAACAATAACTAATAGCAAAATGATCAATTATAAAAGTATGCTGTCATAAAGCTACCAGCACCACTACTCTATATGCGGATGCCATTAGTAAGTAAAGTAATGGTTATCTGGGCATTGGGATTCCATACCAGATGATCTGGTGATTAAGGTAACTTGATGGGTAAGCAGCATATACATTGTAGACACACCAGGCAAAGCTATGGTTCACATAACAGGAAGGAATGGAATGCTGCAAGATTGGTTGCATCACTTAGGATGGCATTATTCCTGTTAGTCTTTTTTAACCACAATTGACTGTGGGTAACTGGAATTCTGGAAATAAAACTGTGGATAAGGAAGGGCACTAAAAAGGTATTTATTTCATCAAAAACTTGACTAGGGTGAAGGATAATGCATTGGCTAGTTTGGGAGACCGTTTCAGCACTGTGCACAGCCACATGTTAGCCAACGCTGACCAGGAAACAAGAAGGAAGAGAGAATGTCTACATAGACACAGTGACAGAGAAGACAGCGGGGAGGCATGAACGGAGAGTGGTGATGATGGACTCAGAAGGTTTGGAATCCAGGAGTGATCCCACTTCTGTGGTAAAAGTCAAGCTCTGGCTGATGTGAAGACAACTCCTGAGGAGGTCAGAGGAGAAGCAAAGGTGGGACAAAGGTTGCTGTAGAGACCCTGGCAGGTGACAGCGGACAGGGCTAAGGGAGCAGCAAGTGCCACAGGGCTACTGAGAGGACATGAGTTCTGGGTAAAGGTTGAGGATATAAAAAGCAAGATTTGTAGGTAAATTTGGTGAGGAGTCCACGGACAAATGAGAGCAGTCGCGGCATCAGAGCCACCACATAAAACGGGCTCTTTATGCATTCTGTTGGAAAAACTGAGTGGACCTATTTGGGAGATAGAATATAAAGAGGTCAATTCTGAGCTTATTGAATTTATGATGACTACTCACCATGCAGGAGAAAATGCCGTGTGACAGATATGTGTGAGAATCTGGAGTTTAAGAGAAAAGTGGGAGCTGAAGCTGTAAATTCTGGTCAGAATCACAAAGACTTGCCTCTGTGGTAACAGCAAAGCAGCAACTCTCCTGCTTCTCGCCATCAACACCCTCACCCACTTTAGCAGGTTTTATATGCCAGCCCCTGCTTAAAGTCACCCCACAAAGCCGCCACCAACAGTCACAGATGAACGCTGTTAGGGGAAACAAACAGCCAAGCTTACACAGCTGGAGAGAACCTGGTGCTGCAGCAGTGGGGAGCCACTAAAATCTGAGGATACCACTGTCAAATGTTTATTGTAGATAAACTTCCCTGAAGCCAGCACAGCAGCCAGAACAGGAGGATGGTGAGGCCGGTGAGGTGACCATTGCGATCAGTCAAGAGTATCAGCAAGAGACACTGTCCAGTGCACTCAGACTGTCAGCAGAATCAGGAAGAGGAAAGAGTTACCCGGTAGTACAAGGCTTGGGGACTGTGGAATTGGGTGCCTTGGAATGCCTTCCCCTCAGGGAGCTGACTTAAAGACCCAGCCAGCGGGTGATGCAATGTGGGAAGCCATGAGAGAGGGTGCCAAGCAGGAAGGTGGGATGGATGGAGGAAGGTCCGTTTTGTGATGTTTGGGAACCCAACTTTGCTTGCAGACAAGCATGCCCTTAAGACCCTAACCAGATGGGTCCTGTAGATGTGAGAATCAAACCCTGTTGTCCCTGTAGCTCTGCAAGGACAGGGCCTTGGTCTGCAGTGTGCAAAGCCCCAGCAGCCATCTATACACAGCAGCTACTTCACACAATAAACTGCACTCTCCTCTTACCCCTTTTTGCACCATTTACTGAGAATTTCTTTTTTTTTTCTGATGCAAGCACCTTGTACACTTGGGTTGAATGTGTTGAATGAATCCACTCAGGATGTCTATGGAATTTCTTTTTTTCCAACTTATAACAAGTAACAGCCCGCTTACTTCTCCACTGCTTGCTTCTTCCCACCATCCCCATTGTCTGCCCTGACTGGAATAATGGGTAATTGTGTTTGAACATGCATTACACTAAAATGCTTCCTTTTGCCCAGCTCCAGTCATTATCAAACCCAGATCCTAATCTAACTTCCTCATCATTAGGCAGACAAACCAGCTGCAGCCCTGAAAACAGGCAGGCGAAGGAAAAAGGCTGAGGGGGAAAGAACAGAATGCAGGCATTTCTGTCAGAAACAAAAGAATTCCTCTCTGATCAAGTGACCCAGTGTGAGCTAAGAAAGAGCCGAGCTCCAGAGCTGACGAAAATAAAATTGCCGGTTAGGCCCTCTTCTCATCAGTTTTTCTTTCACACTTCCCATTAGCTCAGTGAAAGGAAGATGAATTAAGAGTTAAACGCACCAAAATAACTTAAGCAGTCTTTAAAGCTCAAATGTGCCGTTTCCCACAAACTGTCTGCCTGCTTCGCCTATGTCTTTCCCTCACATAGTTCCCGCTCCCCTTTCATCCCTGCCCCCTGTTCTCTCTGTTGCTTTCTAGTCTTTTTCCTCATCCAGAGCACTGTCTGTGTCCTACACTTTCTTTTCCAAAGTTGCCTTCTGCCTCCAGAGCTGACCAGCCTTCAAAGCCTCTGACCTCTCCCAGCATCCTCCACTCTGTCCCAGGCGCTCTCCTTCTGCAACCTTCTATTTCCCAGCATGCCCACATTTTCCGGAGTGTCTGGCCCCAGAAGCTAAATTTCTAGTGCAGGAAAAACCCATGTGGCCTGATGAAGGCAGACGATATAAACGAGGCAATTGCTTCAATACACAATTAAAATAAGCTAAATGAAGCAGCAAAACAAGACAGATTCATGGTTTAGAGCTCTAAGGGTGAACCCTCTGCAGAAGACGGACCTCCTTCCCCCCACTCCAGCTGGCACTGTGCCCCAGAAGCATATTGATTAACCGATCAATTCTCAGATTCCAGAGAGATGGGCTAATGATAAATGGTCACCCCCCCATGCTCACCCCCAGTGACTGCCAGACCCAGCGAATGCATACTGAACCGTCCCCCATTTTGAAATACCTTCCTCAGATTGTATTTTTCGCTCCCCTCCCCACTTTGGTTTCCAGCTACAGGGAACTCCTAAGTAGAAAATCAATAGGCGCTTTAATTACTGGCCCCCAATTCATCAGGGCCTCAACTGTAATTACTCTGCCTGAGCCAAGAGCCTCAGGACCCAATAAACGGAGACAGCTAGGCACCGGGTAATGTGCATGATGGTGTGACTCTGGCTCAGGCTTGGCGGAGCCTTCTGAGACCACCAGCCCACCTTCCTGTTGCCCGCTTCCTGATCTCCTTTCCATGGTCAGAAGATGGGAGAAATAGTCCCAAAAAGCTCCGAGCAGAACTGGTCAGGGCCTCAGGTAGGCATAAAGCCATTCCTTCGGTTCCCTCTCTCCCTAGCTCTTGATTCGGGAACCTTCCATCACAAAGCCTGGTCTGAAGACTAGAATGCAGACACTGAACTGGATTCTGCATTTACCACAATCCCTACGCTAAGCGTAAGAAGCACTGCTTTAAAAATGCTTGCTGGGACTCATAGGAAGTAGAGTCCACCCCAATTCCATGGCCAGTCAATAGCCACGCCACCCAGAAAGGCTTCTTTAGAGTCTTTTCATCTTGGGTATGAGAGGGCCTCTTTGGTACTAAGATGTACTTTCTCTGAGGCGTCACCAATTCTCTCTCTACTTCTGCAGTTTCTTTTTTAGTAAACTAAGGGACTGATGATTAATCAGCAATGCTGGAATGGAACCTTGGCTCTTCTATCCTCTAAGATAAAACTCAATCATCGGCCTACACAGAGGTTACCATTCCCAGCTACTGCTAAAGTCTTCCTTTCTGCCCTCTTCAGTTTTCAGAACCCTCAAAGAATGGGTCTCTTGGAAATCTTCAGGGTTCTGCTCAAGCTAAATTGGTCCGATGACATGACGTCAGGCATTAGAATAATGATCTGGTGGGGTTCCCTTAAAATGATGCTGGTGGAATCTTTCTCCAGCAGGCCAGGATTCATCTTGAGGCTGGTTCAAAATAGAGGACTTCATCGTGGTGGGTGGCTCCGTAACTTATGTGTGTTAGAGACTCATTCCTCCTTCAAGGGAGTGGCAAAGCCAGCTTGATTTTTCTGTCGGAAGCCCGGGCTAACTGTTTCTGGTTAGGGAGAACCAGGCTGTATCTGCCCCACTTTCAGCACACATCTGAGCCAGAGCTCCTGTCTGAGCACGGAGCTATTGACTCAGCTGATCAATGTTCAAGCTGCTGGCAGCCAGACCCATGAAAAATGACTCTGTTGCCCATAACCCGCCCCTCCAGACATTGGCCTTGGCTCATGCAAATGAAAAAAGAGTCTCCATTATGAGTAGTTTCTAAGCTTCTCATTGTCCTTCCGCCTCCTAAACAGAGGCACTACTGTCGGGAATCCTTCACTCTCTCTTCCTCCTCGAGTGTGAATCCTGTCACCTCAGCTGCCACATCTACAGAGAAGGGTGCTCAGAATTCTCCCCTACCTATATTCCACACCTGATTTTTCTTGATTAGAATAACTTGCTGGGAATTTATGCAGGATGGTGCCAAAATTGTACCCCATTTTTGTTGATAGTGCCATTAGTCTCACCGCTTGAAGATTCCATAGATAGTGCTATAGACACGGCCTAAAGAACTTTAAGCCACTCCATTCTTTCTTTGGTCCTTATCATCACCTTGATCCAGATCCTGTTTGTGAAGGCTGCTGTGGGACACCATCCCTTTGTCATCCTGTCACAGTCTTTCCCTTCTGCCAATATGTCTCAACTCAAGCTATACAACCAAATCACTTAGAGAGCTTTTTATAAAGTGTCAATGACAAGACCAATGTCTAGAACCAGCTAAACTAGAATAGCTGGATGCAGAGCCCATAGACTTTCATCATCACAGGCCGCTCAGGTGTTGCTACATCATCAGCCTAAGGACCAATATTCAAATCAAGGTTTGACTATTTATTGTGTGTAACCACTTCTGTCCTCCCCCACCTTACCCTGCCTCTTCTCTCCACAGTGAAAATCCTCCCTACTCTCCCATGCTGGGTCCAAACGTCACTGTCTATGGAAGTTTCTGGATCCCCCAAATTCTTATAGCCCTTCCTCACACATATCTCATGGTACATGTTCTGTTCTTCTGTGGTCTTGTCACATCCACTCTGTCTAAACATCACCTCCTTGAAATATTAAGCTATTCTTGGAGCACCGATCTTGGAGTTAGAGGACCTATGTATTCATTCTGGCGTCTCACAAATAAAACCTTGGTTATGAGATGTTGAATGGGTTATTTTTTATAAAAAAAATCTCAATTTCCTGTTCTGTGGAATGGGAATCATGATTACTATCTCTTTCATAAAAATATTAATAACTATTATTGTAGTCTGATGTGTTGCTTAATTGTGGTTTGGACAAATTAAGTGCTTACTGAGTGCTGGAGAAAGAAAGAAATATGTTTGGGGTTTTTACCACAAACTTTTTTCTCCACTGGAAAATGATCACATAATAGAAAAGTGAATGTGCTAAAGAATGACATCAAGGGTCATAGATCCTGTACCCTCTAAGGTCATCAGGTACACTGCTCTCTGCTTTCCTAAATACCTCTGCCACTGGTTGTAAAGCATTGAGATTTAAATCATGGTCTTTTTGTCACATGTAAAAACCAAAGACATAGATGTCACTATTTTTCTATATATGCAGGCAGGATTCATGGTTACCACTTACACCTATTACAAATGCACAACCGACCACATAGATGTGTACACACAGAAAAAAAGGCATGTGTGTGAAACTAATGGGCACCCACACCATCAGGAAAGGCAGGTTTTGCAGAAAATAACTCAATACCAACACTTCACATAAAGGCTTAAGGCAAGAGAGATCATGGCTTACATCTGTCCGTAACCCACAGCAAAGGGTCCCACCCTGTGTGTGCCGTGCATTCCCACTCTCAGCTGGTTACAACTTGTCCCTTCTGCTACAATAGCAAATAAGTCGATAAAATATGCTTTGTAAGAGAGGAGTGTAAGCCTGCAGTAGGGAAGCCAGAGCTCTGGAAACCCAGCATTATGGGTCAAACAGAACGTCAAGGGTAGCAGAGGGCAGCTCCAAGCAGCTCCCAGGGTGCTAGCCACCCTCCACAGCCATCCTGGCCTACTTTGGTTTCATACTGCCTGCTTCTGCCTTTGCTCTCATTTAAATACTCATTTGTTTATGGATGAATAATATCTCAAAGCAAGTAAATTAAGGGCCCCTTAAACTGACTGCCAGCACTCACACCAGTGCTAGGAGCCACTCTCAATAAAACCAGAGGAGGGAGACAGGACTGTGGTGAAGGAGAGGATCTGGAAACCTGGACTAGGGCATGAGGTGGCCAACATCAAAGTCGAAAAAAGGCAAGAGGTGAGCAGACAGAAGCTACAATTTGTCTCTTGGGCAGAGCTTCAAAGCAGGGCAGGCTAAAGGCTGAGTTAATTGAGAAGCATGACGAAGTCGCAGGGACTCTCATGCTCTCCTTATGAATCTTTTAAAGCTCATATTGATCCTAAATAACCTGGTGAGTGGAGACATTGGTAGTGCAAGGCTCAAGCCCAGGATACTGTGCAAGTAGGAAGGGTCTCAGAAAGCTGCCTCATGGTCACTTCATCTAAACAAGCTAAGGGCTGTTACACGATTTGTCTGAGAATAAATATGTTCATGACCAAGGTGGAGACATCTAGAGCTAACGTCTATTGGCTCTGTTGGGTGCCTCTTGAAGACCCATACCATGGTCTCTAATATCCAACGGCACCTCCGTCTTAAAGGTCAGACAAGGGAAATGCTCCCCTGAGCTCTCTGGGTGAAGACATCCACTTCTTTCTCCCTTCCTTGTCTATGGCATGCCCTGTTACTAGCGGTCATGAAGTCCTTTATGCAGCTTGATTTCCCTAGTTGTTTTTATGCCCACCATTCTCCTCCCCCTACCATGTCCCTCTTTTCTCTGGCTTCTATCCCAGAGGCTTGGCTAAGGGAAAAACCCTAATCCAAAGGAGAGGTTATAGAGAAGATGCAGCCCTCCTGTCTAGTCCACGAAATCCCAGAAGGCTTGGCTGTACCCACCTGAGCTCACATTCTAACCCTATCTGAGAATGACAACTCCGATTGTTTGAAGAAGCCCAGGTGATTACTTAGAGCAGGGCCCTCAGCACCCATTCCAGGAAGCATGTCCTTTGGAAGGTAAGCAGGACAGGGAGGCCACGGCCTTGGGTAGCACTCTGTAGTAACTAAAGTGTCAACCACAATGTTTGAGCATGTGGCTCACAGGTGCCCGTACCAGCTGTGAGGGTGCAGGCATTTCTTAGTCTCCTGTAGGTTTCCATCAGCACAAGGCAAGAGATATGAGGAGGAGTGTGTTCACCAGCGTGAAACACTTAGTACACGCCTATGTGCTGGAGCACTGCAAAGGGCATTCCTTCACTTTGCTTTTATTCTTGCTTGTTTGCCAGGCCAGCATCTGCTCACAACTATAGGTTTGCCATGAGGATGGATAAGATGAGCATCCCTGACTAAGGCGGCCCCCATGTGAACTGGACCACGTTCTTCTCTATAATCTCACTATTGTTTTGTTTTTTCCATAACTGTCTTTCAGTGGTCCTCTCCCAGCCCTGATCCTACTTCTTGCAAAACCTGCAGCAGCCAAGTGTGTTCTCCTCCGGCATGTTCTCTTTCCCACCACAGTTCTACAGCCCTAGTGTCTCGCCTGGCAAGTGATTTCCTTACTGCTTAACCAGGACTATCCCACTGGGTAGCACATTTCTGCCATGGAGGGATATTCAGATTGTTTCTGGCAATTTCTCACTCATGCCTTTGCCTGTGAACAGTGCCCTCCAACTCTCCACAAATTTTTGTAGCTAAAAAATAGCCTAAATGTGACCATTAGGCTTCATGGAGGTAGCCGGGGTTGGGCGAAGTCTAAGGGTAGGACCCAGTCAGGTGGGAGTCATTCACTTTCTTGTATACAGTAGGAGCATAAAGAGTCAAGATGAGACTTCACTCACTCTCTATGTGTGATCACAATGTGAGAAGGCCATATAGCCTAGCTACTGGTCTCAGAGACTTCCCTGGTACTTGGGGATCCCTCTCCAAGACCTAGCCTCTCAAATCCAGCCTTTCCCTCAGAAGACTTGGACTTGGTGGGACTATGTAACACTGAATAGGCCTTAACCATCACCTCACCAACCGTCCCATTCCACAGACTGAGACTGGACCAGGGTAGGCCTAGATGTAAAATCCTTGCTGGTTCACTGTTTTCTTCATGGCCTGCATCATGCTGAACTCTGAGCTTCCCCAGCCTATGGCTGGCTCCTAAGCATCGTGGAGCTCGAAGTGTGCCTCCTAATCAAGGTGTAGCAACTCCAGCCTATGACCCAGCACCCAGGAGGCTAGCAGGAGGGATGCTGCCAGTTCAAGGCCAGGCTGGACTAACTAATGAAACTGGTTCAAAAGCAAAACAAAAGCCACACTCTCAGAGAAGTCTGTCCAGACTACCTCTTCTTCCTAACACATGGCATAGTCCACCAAGTTTCTTTTAGCATTTGAGATAACTTGTTCTGCCCCTTCCTACTCCTTCCCTCTCCCTCCCTTGGGGGGCCAAGACGGGCACACTAAAGGTTCAAGAAGCAGTTCCAGGCCTCTCAAAACTGTATCACTATCTGCCCCAAAGATTTTAAATTGGACAAGTATGCCCATACTCGCTCCCTGATGGCTACCTTGAAGGGCATTAGCTGTAGTCCTGTCTTAGAAGGCTCCTTGGCTGGATGGCTCCATTGGCCTCTGAGCTGAGCAGCTCCTGGCCTCCAGTTTTGACTCCCCTCAGTTCTTTGCCCTCATAAGGGGTTCCCTTTCCTTTTAGCATAGCCCAGGTCTGTCACTGATACTGAGAGAGAAACTAAAATGTCCCCCTTTACTTCCCTCACACAGCCAAACTCAACTGGGGCAAAGTTCATCCCACTACAAGGTGACCTCTTCCTGCCCTTCCTCTCTAGGCCACACCCCACTACATCAGTGCTGTATATCGGCTCTCCCCCACCAGACTGCCAGCCCAGCAGATGTGCTTTTCCTCTCTTGCAATCACAGGCCAGCAGTAAGCCTGGCAGCAGGATTTATTTTTAAACTCAATCATGAGCTGCCCAGCTGTAACCAGCTTTCTGACTTAGGGATATTCCTCACGTCACAAACAAACCACTCTCTCCACCAGGTATTCTCAGTTTCCCTATTCACACAGCCAGCTGGCCTTTCTACTTCTGCCAGTCTGGTTTAGTCCCCTGCGAGGGTGCTCTCTCTGCTACCTCTGCCCCTTCCTGGCCCCAAGAGCTTCCATTCCTGGTCATTCCCTCTACTCCTTCTCCCCTTGCCTGGTTTGACTTGTGAATAATTCATGTGTTTCCATGATCCTGCCACTGTTGTTTTTTTTTTCTCTCCCTCATGAATCAAATTCTCGAGACACAGTTTATTTTCTCACCATCTCCTTGTCTGAGTTGCTGACAGGGACAGGGTTTATTCCTGTAGGTCACGAGTGGGGGCCAATACTTATGCCTGCTCATGAGACAGCTACCGTCTCCCTACCCTGCTCTTTTATGTGCTCAATTTTCCTAGTCTGCCTCAGTAGATGTATGTTTGTATAATATTACATGGTTGGCTGGCCAGATAGATAAATAAATGAGTGGTTAGGTACACAAATAGATAGATGCACAAATAGGGAGACAGACACGTAAGCACTTCCCCACAGAGCTTTCTCAGTCACCTTTCTTATTTAAAGTTGTTGGGAAGAAAGTGGCATCGATTTTGAGCGGGTTTCTCCTATGCAACAGATAGTCCAACAATCTGCAACTTCCTTCTGAAAGGGGTTCGCAGTGGTACTCTCATAATAGCACAGCCTTTATTGAGCGTCAACATGGATGTCACCTCTAGTCATTTAGTCTCCAAATAGCTATTGTAAGGCAGGACCCTGGTGATACAAAGGTGAACCAAAGAGACATGAGACCTGTTCTATGGATGGAACCATGTATATCAAATGAGGGTTCTTATGTATTTATGATTGGCATATGTGTTTCTAAACTGTTATAGAACAGAAATTTGACATGCATATGAAATTTGATATTTTTTTAGTATTCTGATACAAAGTGACAAATTGACATTAGATATATAAATTATACATAAGTCTAAGCTGACAAATACTAAATCCTTGAAAGGGAGGAAATTCATACTGGCAAATTCAAGAAGGCTGTTGGTGGCAGGAGTGGAGGGGCTTACAGAGAGGAGAGGTAACCAGGGATGCCACGGAGTCTTATTGGTATCATATTGCTTGACCTGTAGTATAGTTATAGAGAGCCTAATGTGTTATTATTATTTATTTAATGTTTATGATATATTTATGCATTACATATTGCTATGTATAGTTTTGAGGTTATAAAGAAAAACTGAGAAGGTTCTATGAACATGTGTAACACATGGCTTGGTCTGGGGAGCCAGAGACAGCTTCCTGTATAAAGAGACATGTGAGCTAAGACATGAGCATGCCGATGAATTAGGCAAAGAAAGGAAGGGATGGAGAGAGGACGTGGAGGAAGGGGAAGACCACAAGGAAAGAACATGGGACCAAACAGAAGCTAGGGAATGCAGAATGCTGAATCCAATGCGGTTGCAGCCCAGAATTTGGACAGGGTAAAGCTTGAAAGGCTAGGTGGACCTCTTTAAGGATTTTGTTTGTGTTTTAAGGTCTATTGGAAGTGCTTAAATGCTTTAAGCAGAAGAGTGAAAAGCTCAGATGACCACACTGCTGTGGTCTTTACTAAAAAGATAGAAATGGATTAGGACAAAGGAACTCTTCTTTTTCTGCTTTCAAAACGTGAGGACACGTTTCTTCACGTATCATCGGTCCTTTTGAGGACACAAGAGATGGTTTTCTAACGGGCATGATTTAAGAAACTCTACAGCAAACCTGTCACCAAAAATGTCCCCTCAGAGGTCTATATCTGGTTTTTGACATTTGCTATTAAAGCTTCTTTCTTTTCTTGCTTCCTGATTTCAATAAGTGCTACCACCTAACCTATTAATTCCTTATCAATCATTTATGTATAGGTGTAATTTAGTGCTCAGAGCCTTTCAAGTAAGACAGTGGCTGGCTCAGATTTTAATAGGCTACGAGGCAGGACATTTTGAGGAAGGAACTGAATATTCAATCTTGTGAAGCATGTTAATGGGGAAAGAAGGGACATCATCTGACCACCTACTATGTGCTAAGGTCTGTCCATGAGAGTTGCATGGGTGATTCTTTTGCAATGCCACTCTTTCCTCCTATTTATAACAGGAAGGGCTAGAAAGAAATACCTGCTATTGACCCAAGTGCAGTATTATTGAGAGGGGAAACCAGGGTCTAGATCAGAACTACAGAGCCAGGCAGAGAAGTCCACATCAGAGGAGAAGTCACAGATAAGCAGAGACAGTGAGACCCATCGCAGAGGAAGGCACTCTACTTGCCCTCCAGCTTCCTCCCTGAGGCTCTTATGTTGTAGGTGCGCCTGGCTTTGCATCTGCTTAAGAGGTTCCTCTTTGGTGATGTTTGTGTCTCACTGTGTGTATTTTTTAAATAATAATTTAAATTTTTATTAGGTGTTCAACCACAGGGTAAACACTAGCATTTGAGTTACTGACACTCAGATCAATAGTGAAACATTTTCTAGAACAGGGCCGCTGGCATGGGAGCCTCTGGCCTTATCATCTTCCTCAGAGAGAAGGGGTTGAGTAAACAAACTGGACAATTTTCTTCAATAACTCCCAGTTAAAGGAGACAGAATGAGCATTCAAGGCTTCTGCTGTGAGAGCTCCTTTTTCCCCTCACCCCCTCCCACATGCTCACTAAACAGTCTTGTCTTTAACTTATGTGATACCAGTCACAGTGTTGCCATTTTCTGAGGACACTGGAGGGATCAGCATGGAAGGCTGAAAATTGGCCCCTTGTTGTTAAAGTGTGAAGAGCCTTCTAGCAAAGGGAGGGGCCTGGAGGCTCTGCAGCCTCCTCCCCACCTGAACCCCCGCCACACACACACACAACATCTCCCCAGTCCACAGTTTCTGGTTTAGAGACAATGCAGAAGAGATGTGGTTCATATAAAAGAACACCTCAATTGTGGGTAGAATTTGGTTAAGCTGTGCCTTTTGTTCTCTTATGAAAGAGGTGACAAGCTTGCATGAACAACATAGTTTCAGATTTCACAGCTAAAGTTCTCCACGCTGTTGGCAATTTTCCTTCATGCATATTGTGAGAGTAAAGATGAATCTAGTCTCCTTCAACAACATAATCTCCCATCATCCCCATGACCACCCAACCATGACCCAGTACAGCTACTCAAACGACAGCACCTTAGTAGCCACCCTGTCCGTGCTGCAAACCCTTAACATGAATAGTCCACATACTACCTCCTTTGCAGAAGGTAAGGGAAGTGAGTCTTTCTCCCTCCCTCCCCCCCTACACCGCCCTCCCACAACACATTGTTCCCTCAGGCACTAGCTCCTCACACAGTGAGGAAGTTACCTAGATGTACCTTTCTCCCAACTTGATCCAGACAAGATGCTTCTCCTAGACAAAGAACCAACTCATAATCTAGCCACTGGCAGAGCTGCTGGCTCAAAGCCAGCCTTGAGCAACCCCTGGCTGGAACAGACAATCCTGGAAGAAGATTCACTCCCTCATGGAATCATTCAGCCAGATTCTACTGCTCATGGACAGTTCAGGACAGGGAATGCAACTATAACATAAAGTCCAGCTCTTAAAGAGTGCATTCTACAGGGAGGAAACAGATAGTAAACAGGAAATCATAGCTAGATGTCCTATGTTGACGGGTGATAAACTTGTTAAAGGAAAATAAAGTGGAAAGCTGCGTGGACAGCTGTTATGGGAGCAGGCTTCTCCTGGGAAGACACTTGATGTGGATGACCTGCTGGCCTCATGGCATTGGTTCTGATGCAAAGGAGGGGGCTAGGTTCTTGTGGAGGTGCTGCCGTGAGGAGGTTGGATGGAGAGAGCCTATGCTACCCAAGCCACAGGAGATAGTCTCATTACAGAAATTCAGCACTAATCTGTCAAGGGGCTACCTTGGAAATACTGAAAATAAAAGAAGAGGGGGCAAATCCTCTAATGATGCCCCCGGCCCTGTCTGTAACTCATGGAGCTGTTGCAGTGCCTTAGGGAGTCAGTTCTGTCCTCTAGGCGCAGACAAGTGAGTCTTTTGACCATTGTAATTTTGCTGGCCAGCTCAATCCCAGCACAAGGAAGAGGGCTATACATAATTAAACAGTACAAGGTCAGGCGATCGTGATCTCCATTCTGCGACATATTACCTGTACCACCTTGGACAGTTCACTGAAAGTCTAGAAATAAAGTAAATAAATGGTCACATTGTTGAATTTTGAAAATATGTGTGTGTGTGTGTGTGTGTGTGTGTGTGTGTGTGTGTGGCATTTGTCCATATCTATGTGCAAGGACTTCCGCTATATCTATATCAAGTGTACCCATGCTGCACTCACTTGGAAATCAGAAGAGGATCCTGATCTATCACTCTCCACCTTATTCCCTCGACACAAGTTTGGAGAAAAACTAATTGCCAGCAAGCCCCAACCATCATCCTGTCTCTGCACACCCCCCACCAGTCCTGGGGCTACGGATGAGTACAGACATGCCTCATTCCCAAAAGGTTCTACCCGGAGCCTGATACAAGAACTAAATACCAGCCTCAGGCCAGCCCTGTCCTCAAGCATGTCTACTCTGGGATGAGCCTGCTTTTGGCCCCATTTCCACCGTGTCTGTCACATGGTAGGTGGCTAGGAAGCAAGGAACTACCTACCTACCTCTTTGTCCCACTCCCTGCTGTTGTCTCCACTCCTCGATGCAGGGCAGGGACGACGGGGCTGAGCTACCATTAAGCAGTTCTGTACCCCAGAAAGCATTACCTGTCTTCCCCTTAGCCTTCTGGGGGTCCTGGCTGCCACTGCTACTCGATTAATAACCTCAAAAGGAACAAATTGAGTAAAGTGGCACTTGTCATCCCCCTCCCCCCAATCCCTAAGCTGCATCAATCACTTGGGACTACACTGTGAGAATCTCATCTTGCACAATGTCAGTTCTGAGTTGAAAGGAACATTCCACACACAAAGGGCTGGTTACAAAAGTGTCCCAGATGATCTCCAGGTGGCTAAGCCACGAGGTGAGGGAGGTTTTGTCATTGGATAAGAACTGCCTTCCTGTGAGGCTGCATGAAGGAGAGGTTTCCTTATCTCTCGGAGTTAGGTGGTGTTTTGTTTAAAAAACAAACAGTCCACAAAGGTCAAGAGTCGCAATGACTGCTCAGAGCCCCAGAGAGAAAGGGCAGCTGCTGTGGTCTTCCTTTCAACCAAGGATTGACTCTCCAGCTGTCTGTGTCACTCAAAGAACCAGGGGATGCCACCGTGTTCCCAAGGGAAACAGAGACAGCATAGTCAGTAAGAACTAAGGGTCTGGGTTCAAATACAGGTTCTTCTATCTGTGTGATCTTCAGGAAAATCAGAAACTGTGTGCTTTGTTTTCCCCCTGGAAAATGGGAAGGACAATAACACCACACTGGAAGGCAATAATGCAGACTGGTTTATGTTCACACAAGAAGTACTGGAACCTGGTGGGAATTCTTGCTAACAATGACTGTGCTCCTGAACAGTGGGCAGAGACATCTGTGGCTCTAGCTGGTGATTCATAAACCCAGGGCACCATGAATATGTCTAGTGTCACTCCCCAGGCATCCTATCTTGTCACTGACAGGGACCTACATAAGCTAGTAGCTAAGCCTGATTCCAGAGTAAGGTGTGAAACTTCAAACAAGAAAGATGTCCTTCCCCTGCTGAGGAATCCCTTTAGCAACTTGTGACCTTAAGAACTAAGAGAGAGGGCTGGAGAGATGGTTCAGTGGTTAAAAGCACAGGCTACTCTTCTAGAGGTCCTGAGTTCAAATCCCAGCAACCACATGGTGTCTCACAACCATCTGTAATGAGATCTGATGCCCTCTTCTGATGTGTCTGAAAGGTACTCAAATATAATATATAAACAAATATTTTTTGAAAAACTAAGAGAACAGTGTGGTTCAAGATGTATGAGCTGAGTGTCTTCTCAATAATCACAGAGTCCCAAGATAGCTCCATATTTCAGAGTCTGAAGATGTCAAGTGGTCTTCTATGGCCTTTCTGTGTAAAGTGAACATTACACAGGACCGTGCTTGGAGAGCAGAGAAGCAAGGGGAAAGCAAGCATACAGAGGTCATCTGTCCACTTTCTCTGGAACATCTAGCCCCAAAGGAGGTTGATGTCAGACATCCCAACAAGGCCTGGAATGCTAAGGGAAGTCACTGCACTCTGCCCAGGGTTTGATTTTCTTCCTTCATGGTCCCTAAGAAGAGCTGCTGTCCTCCATTCTCACTACATGAAGCTGATAAAATACAAATTAAAAAAGGAGATGATAGGGATAGGGGGTGGGGACAACACATTCTTACTTTGCATTTTAATCACTCAGGCACTGTGCCTCAGACCATTTTTAATAAGTGATGGTCTGATAATGTTTTCTACCCTACCTCTTATTCAGTTTCTGTCAGTCTCCATATCAACAGTACCTGGTCCTTCTTCCAGAATAGTCCACCCTGTCCCTCCCTCAAATGGAGGGTGACCCAGGAAGAAATCTATACTCTAGGTATAGTTTCCTGCCTTCTTCATAATCAAGTTCAGAAGAGCATGAAGATTTTTTCCCTCTCAGGGAAGTGGTGCTTCAGGAAGCTATAATGTTGCCTCTAATTTTTCTTGTGTTAGGACACTGACAGGTCCTCAAGATGAAAGTGACCCCCTACTTCTAACCCTTCACATGAAGAGAAGCACTCTCTTGTTTGGTCAGAGAAACTGCTGCATCAGGTGTCAGCCCAGGCTTTTCTGAACAATAAGGTTTCCTGGCTGAAGAAGAGAGATTGATGTTCTTATAGAAGAACTGAATTCTAGCCAGACAGTGGTAGCACACATCTGTAATTTCAGCACTTGGGAGGCAGATCTCTGAATTCAAAGTCTACAGAGCAAGTTCCAGGTCAGCCAGGGCTACACAGAGAAACCCTGTCTCAATAAAGCCAAAAAAGTAAAAAATTAATAGTAATAGTAATAGTAATAGCAATGATGATGATGATGATGATGATGATGATGATGATGGTGAGGGTGATGGTGATGGTGATGGTGATACCTGAGTTCTGTTCCTTTCAGGTAACTGTAACTCCAGCCCCAGGGGATCTGACTCCCTCCTCTGGCCACCATGGGCTCCTGCACCCATGTGAATGCTCATACACATATACATATACTTTAAAAAGTCAATAAACCTTATAAAGAAGAGAGAGATGGTTCAACACTGACTGCCTGGAGGCTTTTGCTCCTGAAGCCAGGCTGGGATCACATGGTGCATCTCCAGCCTAGAAGGAGAAAATATGTCAAGGCAGTCTGAGCCCTTAATCCTCTCCCTTAAAATGCTATCTTCTCTGCTGTAGGCATTCCTGCCAGCTGAGAACTCCATGGATTGAAGCCCCTCAGTACCTATGGGCTGTCATAAGTTTCCTTTTGGAAATTGGCATCTTCATGAACACAAGAGGCAGCAACTATTTGCCACATCCCAAGTGAGAGGAAGCGAAGGCTGTGAGAAGTCAAATGGTTTTCCCCAGACAACTCAGGGATTGCTGACAGAGCCAGGATGCGACTTCTGTCAGGCAGAGTTTCGCGGGGTTGCCATACGCCCAACACACATGGCAAGAAAGGCAGGGCCCGACACACAGAGCACAGGGCTCAACTGGGCTTTGCCATTGTATCCCATCTGGAGCTATGAGGAGCAGAAACCAGCGGCTTCCAAAGCAGATGAAAAGCAAACCTTTCTCAAATCGTTTCATTGAAAGCCAGACTCCTGACTGTTTGAAGCTGCTTGATTTGGGCGACGCTTCTGCCTGCCCATGCCATTCGCCACTGTTTTTAAACAGCCCTGCGTGATAAGGAGAGTGCGCCTTTGCTGGGTGCCCATCTGAAGATGCTCAAGGGACCTCTGTCTCCCTTGCCTTGCTGCTGGCTCCAGAGCCATAGCAGCTGGCTCTTGAAAGAGTGTGGGGGGTGTGCACCCTCAGCTGGAAGCAGGCAAAAGGCCCTGGGCTGATCTGCACCTAAAGCAGATACAGATGAAGTCTTTTGCTTTTATAGTGAGTTTCACCAGCATTAAACTTCATTTATATCTCTATAAATATATACGGCTTTGAGCGGGAGGCTTGATGGCTGGCTTTATAAGTTCCATCTCTCTGTGGCACAGCCTGGGTCACCGTGAGGGGAAATCCCCTTTATCCATGGCACTGGCCTCTTTGCTTTTCAACACATAGTCATTTGCAAGGCCCTCATCTGCTATTCAGGACCCTGTCCCTCTGCCCAGCTGGACACCCACATTACTAGCACAGGACAAACATAATTCTCTGGCCCTGGGGCTGCTGGCTCTTCTGCTTGCCCGCACCTTCACCCCTGCTCACAGCTGGCCAGCTGTCAGAGGAGGTGAAGAGGGGACGGTACTGTCAGCTGACTCCCTCCTCCCCACCTGTCCCTTGACCAGTCACTGCTGTTGACCTTGGCATTGACACATCCACAGGGGACATTGTGAGACACTTACACAGGACAGGCAGGCAAACCCTAGCTTCTTAAAGTGTGTGTTCTACAGAAATCCGTTTAGATAAATAGTCCATCCACACCGTTGGTGCTCAGCAGCTGCGTGGTGTACATTACTCCGTCAGGCAAGCAGCGGCTTCTCTCCCGATGCACTTGAGGAGATAAATTCAAGGTAATCTATATAAACCCAAGGCTTTGAAATTGCACACCATCAAAAAATTCAAACAATTACGAGAACCCAGCCAGGAGGTGGCTGTTAGATGCTCTTCTTATGGAAAACATAATTATAAAGGAAGGGAAATGTTTCATAAATAAAACTCAGAATGGCAGAAGAACCTGGAGGGAGGGGATAGGAGGAAGAAAGAAAGGCAAAGGCTTGAAGTCTCCAGCAGAATAGGGCTCAAACCTCTAGTGTCTCCTTAAGGTTCAAATTAACTTTGGTCTGGTTCAATTTCTCCATAATTAATTGTCAAAAGGCATCTTTCAGATATTTTTAAATATCAGCCTGTTCTCCTTTTTTGTGCTAAAAGAAAAAAATATAGCCCAATACATACCCCTAAAGTCAAAGTGATGTGAAACAAGGGTGGCCTAGCCCATTAGCACTTGAGAAGGGTATAAAATCCAGGTCAACCCAGATGATTGTTCGCTTATTAAGATGTCAGTTACCCAGGGCCTGTACAGTCTGCAGGTCACATGAAATAGCAAGTGATACATTGTCCTTAAGGAACAGGTTCTATATCTGCACTGTCCTAGGCAGTGGGGCTTGCTCCTTACTCAATTCTCACGAGAACTCCTTCTAGATAGCGTGATAATATCTACAGTTCTGTAAGGCTGATGGAGGTGAGGAAGATAAGGAATCTCAGACTATAGTAGAGTCAGTAATTGCCCAAGGTCATCATAGGTCAGGATGTGGTAGAGCAGCAACTTAAAGCCAAGTTTCCAAGTCTGTGTTTCCTGCTGCTTTGTGTGCAGATACGTTTATTCATGAATACACCTATCCATGTCTGTATGCATGTGCATGTGTGTGTGAAGTCCAGGGGTTTTCTCAATTGCTCTCCACCTTTTTCTGGAGACAAAGTCTCTCTTACTGGCCCAAAGTTTGCTTACTTGGCTGGACTGACTGTAGTGAGCGCCAGAGATCCTCTTGCCTTACTCCACAGGGCTGGGATCGCAAGGTTGCCACCACATCCTGCTTTCTACATGGTGTTTTGGATTGAACTCGGGTCTCTTCTTGTACAACAAATCTTTTAAAGAATAAGCCGTCTCTCCAGTTCCTGAAAGGTATAGCCCAGGCTAGCCTCAAGTCTGTGATATCTCCGGCCTTTACCTTGTTAGCATTGACCTACTGTTGTATGTCCCCACAGGCTTTTGCCCTGTGGGATCCATACATGTGTAACTCAAGGTGAAAGAAAGCAGAGGCAAGCCACAGTCTGGAGAGGGATATGAGCTTAGTCCATGGTTCAAACCAGCCCTGTGTCTATTGGCCTGAGGCAAACTAACCCCTCTGAACCTTTCGGCTTCCTTCCCCTCGTCTGTGCATCCTCTTTCATAATCATCATAAGGGTTCGAGTTTGGGGGTCTCCCTTTTCATTTGGCTGGGAAAGGTTCTCCTTGTTGCTCTGACTCCAGGGTTGCAAGGATTAAATAAGAGAATGACTATGCAACATCCTCACAGTGAATCTCATGGAACAACTTCAGCCTGAGAGTAGATGAACTTAAAACTGTGACAACCAAGTGAGATATAACACTGCAGGGCCTGGGTCAGAGCCAAGCAAGCCATGAACACATCATAAATCATGGCTCTTATTACTAAACAGGGGAACAAGTGTGGAAACTCTTATACTTTAGCTGAGCAAATCATTTGAGGCCACAATGCCTCAATTTCCTTATCTGTAAAATAGGGATAATATTCATCATCATGTTTAGCCAACCAAATGATACAGAGTATTAAAAGTGTTTATTAATAGCAAAATAAAGGCATGTATCAAAGGCATTCTCCACAGCAAGTACTTGACTAAGACACATAGTTAATATTCATTGAGTGGTGGCTAATCTTATAAGCAGTCAATAGAAAGATACAGGCAGCTAGAGCCCAGAAATGAAATTTTTTTCAGCTAAATTTGGATCATAGGCCAAATTCTGGATTAGAGATCTTGTTAAGTTGCTGTCAGATCCTAACCACCCTGGTTGCTACTGTCCAGGTGTCTTCTTTTTCGTCTCTTTCACACCATGTAGTATGACAGGAGCACATGCCCATCTCCTGGGTCTTGATAATGGCCTTTTACTGAATCATCCGCAGCCAATTCATGGACATCTGTTACACCATTCAAATGATCTTGGAGGTGCCCTTCCTGAAAGGGTGATCAGGGTAGCACTTCAGAATACTGTAATGAGTCTGTGGACTCCCTTGTGCAGACCCCAGAAGCCCCTCTGCCATTAGGACCTTGGTCTTAAACTGCACAGTCCAAAGCTCAAGCAGGAGGAATGTGCCTCTTCCTCCCTCCTGGAACTTCTCTGGGATACAGCGGGGGTACTTCAGAGGATGGAGATGTAGGACTCCAGTTCACTTAAACTGTGTCTGTCACATATACCAGTGACACCTAAGCATGGGAACCAGGCCCGGGCCATTCATATGCACTAGCTCCATGTAGCCTCTCCAATTTGCTTCTAGGAACTACCTGTCCAGGCTTATCAGGAAAGGGAATGATTTTAACTCATATAGATAGATAGACAGACAGACAGATGGGTAGAGAGATATAGATATATAGATATATATGTTGTAAGAAGAAAGGAAATTCTGATGCCTCCTATAAAATGAACAAATTTTTAAAATATATCATACTTGGAGACAGGTAGTGGGGAGTCCAGAGAGATATCTCAGAGGATAAAAGTATTCAGCCTGATGGCCTGAATTTGATTCTTGGAACCCACACAGAGAAGCTGCATGGGGAGATACATCAACATCAGTAGCCCCATCACTCCTATGGCAAGATGGGAGGTGGAGATGGGAGAATCACTCAGAGGCTCACAGGCTGGAGTATGCTGTATGAGAGAAACAAAAAGAGATCCTGCTTCAACAAGGTAGGAGGGAGAACTCCCATAGTTTTCTCTGACCTCTATATATGTACCATGGATTGTATGCCCCCTCATCCTCTCCATACACACATGCTAATAATAAATATAATAATTTGTAAGTGTGGGATACAAAAGAAAAAAATTAGATGATTTCATCTGTATGATGTGCCTAGATCCGACTTGTAAAGTGGCAAAGATAGGGGAAGGAGGAAATCGAAGTTATTATCAGAGTTTCAGTTTTGGGTGATGAAATGGTGTGAATGTGTGTGCTGGTTATGGTTACACAGTAACTGAAAGCATGTAGGCCACTAAATTAAAGTCACCCAAATGATAGATAGATAGATAGATAGATAGATAGATAGATAGATAGATAGATAAATGTAATTTGGGGGAATAAAAATATGCAAAGCAAAGAGAATATGGCAGTTAAGATCTTTTGGTCTATTTGCCAACTGATATACACTTTACTCCCTATGGTAAAGATGTATAATACAGTTCTAGCCAAAAATAACATTCAAGACAAAGCTTTATTGAGCCCTGCAAATAGATTTGAAACAACTTTCTTACACTCCCTCTTGCCCTGCTCTAAAGAACATGAGATGCTACCTAGGTGGCAAATCTCGTCTTTATCAGTGAGAATCAAGAGCAAGATAAAGCAGTGATGACTTCTGCCAGGTCATCCACTCCAAGTGCCTTTGGGGACATCATTCACCTTTTGAAATTTTTCACAATCTTCTACCTATATTTAGGGAGTCTGCCCTTTGGCCATCTTTTAGGTCTTCATACTGTGTAGCTTAGCAACTTACACTGTCCATTGTGGGATATCATTTGAGAGAGGTGACCCAGGACCCTTTCTGTAGAAGAGCTGGCTTGATGTATCCTTTGGGAAGGTGAATTCAAAAGGACAAATCTTCAAATAGAGGGAGACAGAGGGCTTAGCTATTTACTGACCATGTCTATGGCCCACCCAGACAAATTTTGAGGACTCTCATATGCTGATTGATCTGGCAGAAACTTCTTAGTTGAAGACCTCAGGTTCGATTGTGTACAGTGCCTCAACTCTAACCAGTTATCCTTAGAGTAGAGATAGAATAAAGAGAATTATCAAGATGCCAAGATACATGATACTACAGAGAGAGGGGAGATCTGCACAAACAAAAATATTTAACAAAGTCACCAAAAAGCTTCTGAGGACTCCATCATTTCTTAACGATGAATGGGAAACTGCCCTTATTACTGGTGCAAAAAGCCCACAGATGGAAACAAGTTGGGTGGAGGGTCGCTGGGTAGAACTGGATAGATATAGGTACATGAGGCCAACATATAGTTTCTGGTTTTAAAGCCACTCTTAAATAATGAGGATGAATGCACATACCCCACCCAGGTCTTTGTGAATGAAACTGGATTTCATGGTATAAGGCTTTCACTGTGAACTGGCTTTCTTTTCTCTCTCTACTAAGCTCATATGGGTACTCTTCCCTCAGCTCATTCTTGGGAGACCAGTCAAAGTCACTCATGACTAGAAACCTGAAACTTAATTCTATATGTTTAATAATGATTTCCATCTCATATTCCTGAGTAGTACCATCAAATTATCCCAGAGGCAGAAGCTTGCAGGGTCTTCTATTTGGACCTAATTGTTGCCTTCCATATACACAATTGAAATGACTATTTTCTACCACCGTGACAAGAAGCTGAGATGTAGAACATACCCTTCCCTCACCTTTCCCGCCATCCATCTAGAATCAGCAAACTTAGAACCTGTGATGTCCACATGGAAGCACGAGATCCACATAACACATTTACCACGTAGTGCAGTCAGCATATTTCTATTGCACAGTGCAGCCACTTGAGCTGTGATGGTAGCATTGAACAAGCAAAGGGATTGTGGAAGAAAAAGGTTGATTGGAAAGAAGCAGGCAGGAACTTTTGTATATTTTATTTGGGGTAAAAGTCAAATATTCATTTGACACAGTTGTCAAAAACCTCTAATCCAAGTAGTTACCTTCTGTCCATTTTGTGGCATGCAAATCATATCTCAATTATAAAAAGGAATGGTTACCCATTTGAGGTAGAAAATGGTCGTGTATAGTGATATATACAGAGAATAAAGCAGGATTCTGGCTTTATCATTCCATCCTTCTTTTCCTAGCATGTCTTACTTCTCTACGTCTCAAAAGCAGCCTAGCAAAATTTCTTTTGTTCAATAAGGGAAAGACAGATGTGAGTATACAGTAAGCTTCTCTCCAGAATCCTGGCAGGTGTGAGAGAAGAGGCTTCTGGGAAAGTAGAGGCTTTTTGTATATAGTGGGTTTGTGCCATTCTCCACTCCTTTAAGTGGTAGAAGCCTAACTGTTTCCTGGTCCTTGGTCATCCTCTTCCATCCCAAACCACCCAGGATTCAATGAAGGTGGTCCCATGAAGGTTCTCATGTCAGGAAAACCAGCAAACGTTCCAAACTTTTACATCCATGGCAATGAGCTCTAGGAAAAGGGCCTCTATCTGGCATTCTGAGGTAAAGGGAATGTGAACACTGGATATATGACTTCAGTTCATCCTGGAGGCTGGAAGCCCAGGGACTTTTGTCACCATAAGCACAGAGAGCTCTTTACTTGGTTTCTGGGCATCACCAGCATGGTAAGATGTCTGGTTGATTCTCATTCTTTCCCAGGGAGAGCCCTGGTTTCACAGTGAATGAACTAACAAGCTTTGCTTGTACATATGCATCTGCAGGGTGGCGGGGTGGCATGTTCTCACTGTCCCACACGAGCGCTTCTGCACTTACAGGTGAGGAGATTAGAACATCAGAAATTCTGCTTCTGCTTTTGTCATCCAGTGCTTGGCTTTTCTGCTTAAAAATGGACCCATTAATGTTACTGGCCACTTTTTCAGAGAGAATTTAGGAGCATTAATAAGATAATTGTGACATCTGTAACAAATGGCATCTTTAAGAGAGGCTCTGCAGCAAGGGCACAGCTTTTTTAAGCATTCAGGGCCATGTGACACAGAAATCCATCCACTTGCGATACAAACTGGGGTGTGCGTGTGAAGGAAAGGCTGGGATATGAATGAATCTGTGTCGGTTTCTGATTCTCTAAAGTTGCATGTTTCAACCTTTTTCTACCATTACAACCTCTGACATCTCTCTTTCTATCTCTACAATCTACTTTCTGCCATTCATTTTAAAGTCACACTGAAGTTTCTAGATCTGATGTTAATAAGCACAGGGTGGGGGTGGTGAGAAGGAAGGTGGGACTCTTTCTTTCTGTATCTCCCACCTAGGAGGTTCCCACAATCCAAAGTGGAGAGACTTTCCTCATCTTGGAGAAAGGCCCAGGATTTTGAATTAAAGACATAACATAAAACAACACAGGAAGGAGGTCAGTGTCTAACTCCACCTACCCACCCCTTCCAACTCCATTAGGTAAAGGGTGGGCAGAACCTCAAAGGGTTAGGAGCCAACCAAGTTGAGGCTTTATCTTGCAAGAAGCTGCACAACCCTCTTGGGATACTGATTCCAAGGAAACTTTGGTGATTAAAGAAAGCCCCCAAGGCCACTTGTTGAGTAGCTTCATGCAGTAGGCTTAAATAGAACTGGGAACATAAGGGCAGGCATGTAGTATCTCTAAGGAAAAAAGCAAGACAGGTAGAAGTAACTTATTGAAAGTATTTAGAGAGAGAGAGAGAGAGATGGGGGATGGAGGAGAGGGAGGAGAAAAAGACAGAGACAGAGAGGCCGAGAGAGAGAGAGAGAGAGAGAGAGAGAGAGAGAGAGAGAGAGCGCACAATAGAATGTAGTAATGTTTAATATCCCATCTGTGGAGCCCCTGGAGTCCCTGGGTGGGAGTTAGAGGAGAGACTTTCACTTTTGGGCCAGTCTGTGTTTTCTCCTGACTCTCTAGACAAGTGAAGACAAACCCTTTCCTCTGGGTTGTTTGTCATTGACAAATGCCCCCAGGAAATAGGGGAGAATAGACTTGTTTCCTCTTTCTGAACAAGGATAACAGAAAAGTGCATGGTATTCCCTGCCTGCTTGCAAATGTAGTGTAGTTCTAATCAGCCAGCCCTTGCCAGGCTGAGTATTTGCCTTGAAGCATGAAATTAGAGACCTCAGCCCCAAATTTACCCCCAGCCTGGGGCTAACCTGTTGCACCTGCCCACCATGAACCAGGAAAGGAAGAAAAGGGTCAGGATAGGCTATTACCACAGTAAGAATCCAGGTAATCCTGGTAGGAAATGGCATTTTAAAATACTGGCTCTCCAAGCTCCCTCCTGGAAGCACAACTTTTAACTCTACCTCCACTCCTATCCCCCGGGCTTGCCCTGTAACACTTTTCCACCACCTATGCCTGGCTATGAAAGAGTTAATTAAAGAAAATCCAGGACTCTTTTCCCCAAACCCTCCCTCTCAGCTACATATAAAAAGGACAGCCTCACACTGAGACTAGCACAATTACAAGCCTGCTAGCTCCGACCTCACCTGTCTTATGCAACAGTGCACACACATACATTTGCTCAGGCTCACTCCCAAGGCCAAGGTCCACATCCCCCTCTAATTCGGTAGACACAGTTTTGCGCCTTTCTCCTTTCTTTTCTCCCTAAGCAGAAGCCAGCTTTACCAGCAGCCTAAAGAGATGTAACCTTACAGCCAGATGGCTTGAAGAACAGACATGCATCTAATCGCTCTCCGTGGTGCTGAAATCTCGCTAGCAAGGAAACAGAGGAGCGCAGTACTCCGGACTTACCCAGGTTGGGGGGTGGGTAGCCGGAGAGCGAGAGCAGCTTCCTAGGCAGAGAATTCTTGTCTGTTCGAGCTGGAGCCAGCTGATGCGCTCACCTAGAGCGCCCACCTCTCTCCCTCTCTTCCCTTCCTCTTTTTACTGAGAGGCAGAGAGAAGGCTTCACGAAAGAAACGAAACGGCAGCTGGTAGGTAGGTCTACCAGTAGAAGGAGAAAAGAGGCAACCAAAATAAGACCAAAAAGTCAGATGGCTTTACTCCACTCGTGGTAATTTCTTGGGTTAGGGAGATCCTCTTCTTTCCCTGTCTCTGAGGCTGTTCGGCTCTGTCTCTGCGTGTTGAGCCAACAGCCTTAGCACAGTCCGTTCCTGCCTCTGACGTGAACGAGATGAGGAAGTCTGGGACCGCTCTGCTGTCTCTCACAAGCTCTCTCTTTTCCCCTCTTACTGAAATTTCAGCAGCATATTTTTTTAAGCTGTTTTTCCCAGCCTTCTACAAGTAGCCCCCTAGTGGACAGAAAAGCAACGCGTCTTTGGTTCTCTTGAGCAGCCTGAGTTCAGGCACAGGAATCTCCCCGCACCCACAAACTCTTGGAGGCTGTTTTTTCTACAGAGCCAAACAGTCCTGGATGGAGACAGAGACTTCCCTCTGGTAAGCAGATAGGAAGACAGAGGGACAATCAGGGCCTCCTGCAGATCCTTTTCCTGTGGTTGCAGTAGGAAAATAGTATATGATATTGGGGAGGGGGGTAGGATGTCTTTAGGATAAATGTTTTGGAACAAGTTTAGTTGTGAGGGTCTCAAGTGGTTTAAAGCCCCCCAATAAATCCAAAAAACTCAACTGACAGTCAAGTGAGAGCTAAGTATACATTTCCAGCACAATTCAAGAACAAAGAGACAGGCTATGTAAAAAGGAAGAAGACAGCAGCTGATGCTCCACTCAACCCCATAATGTGGGTTTTTGGAAAGCTAAAGAAAACAGGCAGGGAGACATTAACCTGATATTATCTCAGACACAGAGACAGGACTGACTTTGTTGGTATCCATGGAGAAAGTTGACAGAAAAGAGGCAAAGGAGGTCTCTGTTCAGACTTGCAAAAGCTGCCTTACACTTGCTGTTAACTGCCCAGTCATTCGGCCACCTGGAAACAGCTTTGGAACTTATGCCTACAAAGCCGGTCTCAGTTTTCAGCTGCCACTCGTGCTCTGCTTCTCTGTGGCTCAATTCCACTGTTTGCAAAACATGGGTAATGCTGCCCCCTCCCTACTGAATAGGAACGCTGAAGGATCAGAGTGACATAGAGCTGACAGGAAATTTAAATCCAGTCTCATCCAAATGCTTTTCTTATATTTAATTTACCCGCAACACATAATAATAGCTAACTTTATACAGCACTTGTACCAAGTGCCAAGCATTGCTGCTAATCCTTACAGATAACATCTCATTTAACTCATTCATTTAATCCTACAATGCAAAGGCACCAATTACATCCTTTAGACAGGGGAACTGAGGCAGAAAGGGATAAAATTACTTGCCCAGGATAACAAAGTTAGTGCAAATCAGGAGGCTGAGCCATTGGCCATGGACCCTGGAGCTTCTTCTTCTGGAACTAACTTTTATGCCACTTTAGAAGTAACAATATTTAAAGTAAATACAAGTTAATACGTACAAGCGATCGTTGTTGGTATTCTCAATAAATTGCATAGGTCAATGAATTTGCATGTGGCTGAGCTTTAAATAAAATATTTATAACCGTATGAGCCAAATGAATTGTGGGGATTGCTAGTGCTTTTGGAAATCTCCTAAGAAAATACATTCTCTTAGAGATTTGGGCCGTTTCACAGATACAAAAACTAGTTGTGAATCTCATGAAATTGGAAAGTACTGGGTATTAGTAACAATTCAGAGGACACATTATTTAATTTCTACACCTAAAGCAGATCTTTGCCCGGAGCCTAATACAGTACTAGAGTGGAGCCAGCAATTTGGCGAGCTGAACTCCTGCAATGCCAGCTGATGAGAACCGAGTAAGATGGGGGCGTTTTCTTCAAAATTTCAGTTACAAATTCCTGACCTACTATAGCTCGCTTTAAGAAATCTTGGGATTTAAAGGAATGAGGAAGAGCAAAGATGGGACTTGATGTTTTGCAAACCACAGTCTCTATTTCTATGGAGTCTGCAGTTTCTCAAAGTGGAGAGAAAAGCCAGAGACCAGGCAGTTCAGAGGCTGATGCCGAGAAGAGGCAGAGGCAATGTAATAAAGAACACAGGCAAGAAACTAACTTGACCAGAGGGCTGCAGGCTGTCAATGGAGCATAGCGTCTGAGCTGAGACTGGAAGAATGAGAGTTATCTCATCTAAGGGCGAGGAAGACACAGGAGCTGAAGGCGTGGCACACTCAAGGGGTGAAGAGAGAGGACTGTGAACCTTCCAGGGTAAGTACTACCTGCCATTTACAAATGAGGAGGCCGGGGCCGCACAAATTAACTAGCTTTCTAACAGTCACTGGGGCTGTAAGGGTAGACTCTCAAACCGAAAGCATGTGTGTTTGACTCTAAAATCATCCTAAGTGAGAGGCACTTTCTCTTTACTCTGGAGTACACGTACAGCTCTGTAAGGACTCTAGCATACACAGAGCAACTGAGCAAGTGGATGGCATCTGCAAAAACACATAATCAGTGATCAATGACTGTCAGAAGAGAAAGCCACCAGGAAGCACTAGTCAGTTCAGAACAGGGGCCGTTGAAAGTAGAGTAATTGTTTCTACTGCATGTAAATTTGCCAAATGCTTTAAAAAGTGGGACTATTTTAGGACAGCAAAGATATTGGAAACTCGGATTTGAATGGAGTGGGGTACAGAAAGGATAAGAGAGTTTCACATTAAATTTTATGGGGACGGGAGGAGGGAGTCCTGCCATCTGGGAAGGATGATGAGGTTGTCAACCAGGAAATGGTCATTAATCTGGACCTTAATGAATTTGGGTTCTGAAACTTATCTTCTGTTGCTCTCTACAGTCCATGCATGGAAAACATGATATCAGAGTTGTCTGAAAGAAGAGAGAGAAAATCATCTTAGATATAAGAATATCAAACTTTGGAAGATAAACAGGTTTGGGATGGGTGTCAATGAAATGAGATTGATGAGTTAGTCTGGGATATGTCGAGTTTGAAGAAAGTCCAAGCTTCAAGCTGTCTAGATGCTGGCTGGAGTAGGTCTAGAGCTCATCTTGTGTGCCAGTGTTGGGTATATAGATTCAAACCCATTTGCTTATACATAATGGCTGCTGAGTGGAGACCATCAACAGAAAAGAGAGCTAAGAAGATTGCAGACAGGATCTCAACTCTTAAGATCTGGGTCAACTTTTATGTTTCTTTCATCCTTGTGGCTAACATGGTTTATACCCAGGAAATATCTATGGAAGTGAACGTTGTTGTCTCATATGAGTAGCCTAAGTATATTAAACTTAATATTGGGCTGAGCTCAATTACTTGTTCCTTATTGTCTGGTCCTTCTTACAGATGAGGCTCCTCTGTTACACTGTCCTCTCTGGAAGCTGGAACTCAAAGGCCAGTATTCCAGCTGGCAAACCCTTCTCTATATTGTAATTCTCCACCTATGCATCCACAACAAATAGAGCATGACCCTTGGTACCCAGCTACCTCCGGTCTCTGGGACCATAGGATATTTTATCACCATGGCTTACCTTCCTAAAGAAAAGCTATGCCACAGCCAACATTCCAGAAAGTTCTAAGGTCTACATTTTTGGACCTTAGGGGTAGACACAGAAGTAAGAAGATATAGCTATGACTTTTCAAAAAGAATGGGGAAAACTGAGGGTTCCACTTTGGAGTGTGGTAAATATAGAGTAGGCAATGAAAGCTCTTAGTTTCAAGGGCAACCAAGGCCAACCGTAATTATCCCTGCAGTGTTATGAACTAGAAGTAAACAGCTTGTTGTAAACATGAGACAAAAGGGATAAGAAAACTTAGCTCTTGGACAGTCTATGTGATTACCACCCAAGTCTATCTAGTGGGAGAAGAAAGTCTTCCTCTTTTCTATGTAATATCTTAAAAAAAAAAGACAGAAATAGAGGGAGGAGAGGAGTGAAGAGTGGGAATTTTCTCTTTTGTGTCTGTTGCTCCACAACTTTTTCCCCACAGGAAAAGTGAGGGATCCTGCATACCTCATGCCATCTTAAAATGGCTCTACATCTTGCCCCTCACTGGGAAGAAAATTCTGGTTATGCCTGCACCTTTTCCCCTGATTATAGAAGACCAGCCATCCTACATTCTGCAGGTAGACGGTTGAAGGTAACATTATATAGGTAGGGAACTCAATGGCCAGGAAATAAGCAATTCCTCTAAGGCAATGAAGCAGCCTGATTCCATCTTGGAGCATGAGAGATGATCTCTGAGTCCTTATGTATAGTCTCATGCCACAGACCCTGGCCATGGGCATACATGGATAAGTGCTACCTTTGTAATGACTGCGAGTCCATGGTTTCTCAGTATCCACAGTACAGATAATCAAGAGTCACACATTCAGACCATGCAAAAGAAACTGCTCTTGGACTCTCAGACCTTTAGCATAAGGAACTTACTCTTCATTTTGCTCTTGTCCTCTGATTGAAGAAACGTGATGAAAGGCAAGTTGCCAACATAAAGAGTTGTCCAATAATGGAGACTTCTAGACATGGTACAACTCAAGAAGAATGGCCACTTGTCAAGACATTGTAGGGACATTTAGGTATTGGAGAAAATGGCTCACTCATTCACTTTCAACTCAGATGAGGTAAGTCGGATTGGCCTAATCATTGTAAGTTGTGTTTAGAAGAAACTATTTCAGGATCTTGGAAGTAGAGGGATGAATTTTTATAGCTTTCCATAAGGACAATGTGGCTCAAATGCTCACCCCCACAATGAGGCAGAGAAGGTCCTGAATGCTAAGACTGCACTTGGGCTCTGTCCCAGCCTGACTCAGCAGGACTTGGTGACCTCATTGCATGATGAGGAGAATGTCTGGAGAGAACTCTGAAGGGACAGCTGCTGGCTATGGAGACCGAAAGGCTGGAGCTACAGGCAGATACTGGCTAGGGAAAGAACTGTAGAAAATGCCTCGGGATTTTTCAAAATAGCACTGAGTTGATAGAATCTAGGAGAGTGAGGGGATGTTTGACAGAACAGAGAAAGAACACTGTTGGACAGCTCCAAACACTGCCAACTCCAGGAAAGGGTAGGATATGCTGTTGTGTTTAGGCAGCAGATGGAAAAGACCCTTGTCCAAAATCCTTCATTTACTTTGATGCCATTGCAATAGACTGTAGATCTATTACTTTGCCTGCAGAACACATCTAAAGCTGGATTCAAGACTGAGCACATGCCCCAAACATAGCCAAACAGAATCTTAGATGTTCAGGAAGAATTGTTCTCTAAGAGCTTACCAACAGGAACCATGTGGACCTAGAGTTAACCGTAGTCATTTCTCTGGCTTTATAAAGTGATTCCATTCACAATTACCCAGAAGGAAGTAGAATCAAGGACAGGAAAAAGGCTCCAGACAATTCTATCTTAGATGCTAACTGTCAGCAGGGCTCTGAATCCCAGTAAGTTGAGTAATCTCTGCTCCTTTACTAATAGTAAATCTCTGCTCCTTTAAAGCTAATTTGTGGTGGTGTTTATTTGATCAACCACTTTATCCCTTTTGTCTTTTAGGATGGCATCTCTATATGTACCTCAGGCTGGCCTCCAAACCATGATCCTCTTACTTCAGCTTCCCAAATATTGGGATCATAGTTATATACTGCCACACTCAATCACAGCTTAACTTTAAACCTTTCAAGGTTCCTGGAAAATCCAAACTCTATTTGAGATGAGGAACAGAACCTCAAAACTGTCATTTAAAACATGAGTATAACAGCAAATACATAGGCGAATGCCATCATTAAACCACTGAACTGAGAACAGGACCCCCGTTGAAAGAATCTTAGAAAGGACTGAAAGAGCTTGAAGGGGCTTGAGACCCCATATGAACAACAATGCCAACCAACCAGAGCTTCCAGGGACTAAGCCACTACCCAAAGACTGTACATGGACTGACCCTGGACTCCAACTGCATATGTAGCAATGAATAGTCTAGTAAGAGCACCAGTGGAAGGGGAAGCCCTTGGTCCTGCCAAGACTGAACCCCCAGTGAACATGATTGTTGGCTGGAGGTAGGTAATAGGGAGAGGATGGGGAGAGGAACACCCATATAGAAGGGGAAGGGAGGGGTTAGGGGGATGTTGGCCAGGAAACTGGGAAGGGGAATAACAATCGAAATGTAAATAAGAAATACTCAAGTTAATAAAGATAAAAAAAAAAAACATGAGTATAAGAGCAGAACTGAAGAATGAACTAGGCTTCAAGACAGAAAGCTAATTGTTTTCTTTCTCATTTCACTGGGGATAAGTACAGAGACCCCAAACTTTCATTGGGATGTGTAGAAAACAGTCCAGTAAAAAAGAAAAAAAAAAAAAAGGTACCCACTGCTGGGTCCGTGTAGGAGAAGTACAGAGAGAGCAGTCCTAGAGTCCATATTAGTTATGGACCTTGTTTGGTTTTTGGTTTCCAGATGAAAGGACACTGTGCTCAGGACCAGCCAGCATAGGGGGCTCCAAAGCCCTTTGTGGAGTGCACCTACAAGAAGACAGCAATTCCCAGAGTGGCCATTAATGTACAACAAACCTCTCTCCCTCCAGGCTTCCAGCATGTCCAGCCTGGAACACCTCCTCCCTCCCAGTTCATCTGGTTCCTCTGAGGGCAGAGCTGGCTCAGACGGTTCTGAGCAGAGTCTGTTCTGGGAACTGCAGTCCTGTGCCTGTGAGAGCAAGTATGCACCATCTCCCTGAGTCACTAACCCTGCCCTTCCCCCTGGCACCTCAAGCTTCTGTGCATGGGGCCTGGCCAGCTGCAGCCTGCCTGGGGAGGGAGGACTGCTGGGTGATGGAATGCTAGCTAAGGAGGGATGCAGCTGAGCTCCTGGCTCCCCAGCCTGCCTGCCAGCTAGGAATTGTTATCTATACCCGAGAGTGAGCCAGGCTTCCTACACTAAATTAGTGAGAGCAAAGCAGATGTCTGCCTTCAGTGCAGCAGAGGATTAGATTGGCGGCCTCCTCTTGCTGCAGACAAGGGCAATGGTGTGGACCCGGGATAGGTGTCACTCCTGTTCCAGGACCTCCTCACAGCTAGGCAGCCTGTCAACAAATCTACACCCACCCCTCATTGTCTACTCTGCGTACGGTTTCCTCCCCTCCAAGCCTCTTATTCTTTGAGTTTTTGTCTTTAGTGTTCTAGTTTTCATTTCCTGTGACCTGTGAATGAGAAACAGAGGGCCACTTTTCTGCATTAGCCACTATAAAAACTTTAAGTCCTTGCCCCACCTTTCCCCCAGACAGACTCTCACCCAGGAGAGGCACTAGACCCTCTCCCATTTGGTTCTTCTCCTTTTGCTTTGTAGTCTAAGCTACTCACCAGGAGCACAAAGATCTTCTGTGATTGGTAGGTCCAGGTCCCTTTCAGCACTGAAATCGACACTTAGTAACCATTCTCCACACAACACTATGAAGAGGTCAGCTTTTCCGTTACAGAGCACCAACCCCAAGCAAGGCAGAAATGGGATTAGGTATCTAATAAGGAGGTTGAGGGAACTATCTAAGCCCCCTTTAAACATTGGTCACTTCTGCCTGGTTCTGCCAGGGGCACAACCATGTGCCATCCTAGAAAAAGGAGACCAAGATCTTCATCAGACATTGAATCTTTGGCAGAGTGACCTTGAACTTTAGCCTCCAGAAAGGAGAGCAACACACTTCTATCACAGTTGTGTGTAATTTAATGACAGGGCTGATTTCTGAGAAATGCGTAATTGGGCCATTTCATCATTGTGTGAATACTATAGAGTGTGCTTACACAAGCTAAGATAGCTACAGTGTCACCAGGCAATATAATCTTAGAGAGTCATTGTCCTGTATTGATCCAACAATGACAATTTTGCAGTCCATGACTATATTTATAAACTATACCCAGTCTGTGGTAGTTTGAGTCAAAAATGTTGTACCCTCCACACAGGCTCATTTATTTCAACACTTAATCCTCAGTTGATGGGCTATTTAAGGAGGTTATGGACCTTTTAGGATGCAGAGCCGTGGTGAAGGAGATGTTTCTAAGGGTGTTCTGTGATGGTTTCTAGCTTTATCCAACTTCTAATTTTGTCTGTTTCCTTTGTGTTGATAATCAATGTGATCAGCCTGCTTCCTGCTCTGTCCATTTACTGCCATGCCATTGTGGACTCTCCCTCTGTAACCACAAGTCAAATAAACGCTTTCCTCTACAGCAAGAAAACAAGTAACTGAACTGAAACAGTCTTGGGTACATTTTTGTTTTGTTTGTTTTGTTTTTACAGCAGCACAAATACCATGCAGGGATGAGGAGCAAAGACCAAGGGGGTCATTGTGAATTATTGGCATCGTTCTGTGATCCCCCAGGCTTCCCGGTTTCTTAGCCCAAGTTCCAGCAGCTGAATCTTTCCCTTGCTATGGCCCTGTTCACAATTCCTTCAGCACTTTCACTACTGTGAGAAGAGTAAGTTCCATGCTTCCTGGGGGAAGCATGGCTTCTGCAGTGGGAGGCTAAGGGTCAGATCCTTGCTTTGGGGGATTCTGGCCCTAGCAGGTATTAGGCAAGTTGCTCTACCAAATAACTACATCTCCAGATGGATTTTTCACTCCAGAACTTAGACTGTGTAAGAAAAGGCTGTTTTCAGTTCCCTCATGTATTCAATAACAATCCCAATGGTCCTATCTTCCTCTTAAGACATCTGTACAGTTCCAGCCACAGAGAGTATTAGATGGATCTTGCCCATGTTCTTACCTCAGGTTGTTCTTGACTTTTTAAGTCAATGTCCTTTACAGATTTCCCAGCTTCCTGCTTGCCTCTTGCTTAGCTATGATTGTGGCTTTGGGTACCCTTGTCAGATTCTGCAAGAACATCTCTGTGAGAGGCAAAACAGTAGCCTAGGTCTGAGGTGAGTGGGCCTGGATTTAAGTTTCCGGGAAGCCACTGATAAGCTATGCAGTTCTGCCCACTCATACCTCTCTCCACATCCCAGTCCTTCATTAAGAAAGCGTTCTGATGCCATCTGCCTTTCATGTCATTGCACTGGTCAACTGGGGCAACAGATGAGGGCTTGAGAGAGTATCAAACAACACAGTCAGAGCTCAACAGATATATGAACAGAGTATAAACATCTGCCTGTATAAGCCTCATTTTCATCCCTCAATGCAGGAGCACCATTCCTCAGCCAGGTCTCTCTTAATGGTCAGCAGTGCCACCAACTCCCCAAGACCTCCCCAAGCTGTATTTTCCACCATTGCCCTCAGCACCAGTCAACATTTTATAGCCCATGTCTCCGTTTATTCGTTGTTCAATCTTCTACCACATTTCCTCTCCCAGAGGGCAGGGCCCTGGCCTGAGTCAGACTCTCATAATCTAGAACAGCACCTGCTTCACACAAACATGCTTCATAAATATTGCCACTTAAGAACATATTTTATATCCAAGTCATTTTCAGTTCCTTCATAGCATGTTTTATAGCAAGCAGCAAGGTTTTGAATCCGGCAGAACAGAATTTAAGCCTTCTCTTTTTTACCTTAAGAAATGCACTCTGAGCTCCTGTGTTTTCTTCGATAAAATAGAAAAAAATATAGCATGAGGGGTTTTTTTTGGGGGGGGGTAAATGGAGATGATGATTCCCAGAAATGACCAATACCCAGAATCAACTCATTATATCCTTGTCGAGTAGGTAAATAAAGGTAAGACTGAACGAATCCATTCTTCTGATCTCTCACCTTTTGGTCAGTCTTCTTACTTCTTCTGCCCTTCTTTCCTCTCCCCAAGGCAAGCATGCTGAAAATCCTGCTAATCCTTCAGCCACCGGGCATCTGTCTCACCGAGTCCCTGCTGGCAACAGCAATCTGGATCAGTGTTAGAAGTTATTACCCTTTGAAGCAAGGGTCGGCCACTATTTTAGCTCAAGTGCCACAAATATGGAACAAATTTTGCCAGAGGCACCAGAATGGCCAAAGGAACATTTTTCCAATTTTCACAACAGTATCACCAACACCCACTGGCATGTTGACTCTACACTGAGCTTTCTGTGAGAGTGCTAATATGTATATCTCTTTTCATCTTTTTATCTATCATTCTTTAGCAGAAGACTTCTTTGCTCTTATTTTTAGGTTCCTATCCTACATTATTTTTATTTTATTATGTTTTTAAGCTCTGGTCTCTTATTCCCTCAAAAGGCAAGCCCTTCATGCTATTCTCAACTTCCTCCATCGCCCTCCCCTCTTCGTCTCTCAAAGCTGTAGGTGTAGGATGAGGTAGAAGATCTGATGCTACAAAACTCAAGCAGGAATATTGGCCTTTGAAGATCCTTTTCTCTCCCTTGGAGATGTCGAAGAAGTGAAAGCACATGGCTATCACTGCCATGGGATTTTCTATATTATTTTGTGACTAAGTAGAAAGCCTTATAACAAATTTATATTCTGTACTTTTCTTGAAGCTGTGACAAAATGCCTGGCACAGGTAAGTTAGGGCGAGGTTGATTTATTACAGCTTGGTAGTCTGTTATGGTGGTAGGAGCATGAGGCAGCTGCTCATATTGCACTAGGAATCAGAGACAGATGAATGCTGATGTTCAACTTGACTTTGTCTTTTTATAAGTTTTAGGACCCTGGGACATGGGACAGTTCCACCCACATTTAGGGTAGGTCTTCCAAGCTCAGTTAAACCTTTCTGGAGATGTCTTTAGAGACCCATCCAAAGATACACTTCCATGCTAGCAAGCTGACAGTGAACATCAAATCATCACAAGATATAAAGACTAGGTGCTTCCTGTGGGCTTCTGAAATAAGCGAAGGGAGTTTCTGGATTGAGGCTAGCTTTATCTTAGCCTTCCCAGGTCAACTGAAGCAACTTTAAGACCTCTACAAACCATCCTGTTCTAATTAGGAACTGCTACTGTCCCCAAAGCTAGTCAGCTAGTAGTCCTTGCCCTTATCATTCATTTATGGCCTCTCGAGTCCATGCTTCCTCTTCTGAAAAAAAAAAATGAGAACAAGAATCTGCACTTGGGTCTAAACCCCTGAGATTTCAGTTGGATTTCAGTTGCCTCACAAAGGGTTAGCAAGAACATCCTGATTTCCCTGTTGTTCATCCGGACCACACCACATTTTCTATCAACACGAGGAGAGCTTAGAATCAGAGGTGCAAGCTTGCTTGAGATAAATCTGTGTCTTCTCATATGGAATAGCACTGTTGGAAGGTGTCCACTCAGGGTTAGGTTCTGACCCAATAAGGTCAGCAGCCCAACATTATAAACCCATTTGAATTGAGTCAGGGCTGGATCTCCAGGGAACACAGATTCCTAAGGCCTTTGTGCAGCAATCTGAAGGCAAAATCTTTGTCCTTTTGAGAACCTGATTTGGTTTTGAATAGCTTTTAGCGACTGGGACCCATACTGCAGTGTTCTTGACTATATGAGCTGCTTGGAGAAACCACAATAAACCTTCTCTTAAAAAGAACAAAGTAAATGACTCTGGATTTTACAAAATAAAGTCTTTTAAGTGACATGGATATTTAGACTGGAGAAAAAAATTAAAGGATGAAGTATTAGGAAACTGTACACACATATGTGTGAGTACGTTATTATGAGTCAGACATTGTGCTAAGCACTTCACATACCAGATTTCATTTATTTCGATACTTAAGAAGAAAAATCAAGGAAGAGAGTTTTCTAAGTAGCTGAGAGCATACATTTATCCTGAACCAGAAAATGAAGATGAATGAAAAGCCCTGTAAGAAAGTAGGTAAAGTAATCCTTCATAGAGACCATTTTTAGTCTGGGCTGCTAGCCAGGGGTACCTAGAAGAAAGGAAATAATGAACTTGTAGAATGTTGGAGCTAAAAAGTGCCCTGGAACGCATGTAGTCCAGCCACTGTCAGCTTCATCATACAGATGAGGCCCAAGAAATGAAGTGGTATATCCATGGAAGACATTCACTTCCTGTCCACTCCTTTCAGGAAAATACGTCCCCATTCATCCATCAATCAGATTTTTTAATTTATTATATTTTGCAGACGAAAGAGTAAATTTTTACTAGTGCCATACAGACCTTTCTTATCCACCCACTAGCCTGTATACTGGGTAATCTCCACTACCATTCATTGGATGGCAAGGTCTCACTGCTGGTGGTAAGACTTACTGATCCAGGGCTTATGATGGAAGTATTCTCTTTAGCTTCCCCATGCACGTGTTCTCGGGACCAGCCAGCTTCATGCTGGAGTATGGCCCCTAACGTCATCACTAAGATCTGGCATAGAACCAGAAAGACAGAGATGGCATCTGCCATTTGAATTTGGTGGTACTCTCTAGGACCTTAGATTCTAAGAACTCCTTTACTGGTATAGCCTCTCTGGCATCTGGCTCAAACAAACCAATTAGAGACCAGTGAGCTGACTTACCCAAAGTGTCATAGCCACTAAGACATCAGCCTCTCCCCTGACTTCCTAAAGAAAAGTATTGACACCATTCACACTCATTTGCTATTACAAAAGTAGGGGTCAGGCACACTGAACTTTAAGCTCAGTGAGGCTGCCAGAGCACCCATATCTAGCATTCATAAGGGACTCAGGAATCAATTTATATTGTATAGCCTGATCACACCTCATTTGATCTTTATGAAGGACACAGCACAGCAATTCTTAATGTCATCCCCAATGAGTTTGTAGAGATTTGAAAATAGCAAATAGTTGATAATAAACAATATTATACCAAAATGACAGCTGAATATTATACATAATAGTGACCTAGTAATAAATAATTTATCATAGTAAATGCCACAAAACCTGAGGTCCTATATTTCTATGAATGTCTTTCTATGTAAAATAGTTATGTTGATAAACATATGTGTGTGTATGTATATACATATATGTATATATTCACCCAAATACAAATATATGGTAAAAAAAATGTTCTGTTCATTCATTTTTCACAAGAGCCTTTTGAAGTAGGTAGGTGTCCATTTCATAGATGGGGATCCTGAAGGACAGGCAAGTTAAAATAAAGCTCAAAGCTGTATTCAAATAGCAAGGCCTTGTTCGGGGCTTTCATTCCTGAAATATGCCTGCAGCATTGTGTTCCTGCGCTGTCAAATATAGAACTTTTCTTCTCTTAACATTTTCCAACCAACCAAACACACACTTTTTTTTTTTTTCATTAAAAAAGGAACGAAGCCAAACCCTTGAAAACGTGTCATGAAACCTTTGTCATTTCCTTGGGTCACCACGGTTCTGTTGTTTAAAGCTTAAAAAACAAGAAGAGTGAAAATTCAACTGCAGAAAGCTGTGTGAGGCAGGGAGGGTTGGGATCTGTCCCTTTGTTGTTGCCCACCAGCCAGGCCCCTCTGAGCATCCAGTCCGGGGAACACAGAAGAAAGCTTTGATAGAGAGCGCCTCTTGAGGCCAAGGAGAGAAGTGGCAGGGTCCACGGTGGCATGAGTAAGATGGGAGGCTGCCTTTAAACACTCAAAGGGGCTTTGGCTGTAATCTAGAAAAGGATAAACTGGCATCTTTAAATCCTTCAAATGCCCTACAAACAAAAATCAAAGATCTCGTATCAAGAGCAACCATGTAGACAGTAAGATACAGACAAGGCAAAGAGGGGCGACGCGGCAGAGTGAGAAATGTGGGTTGGGAAGGAATGTGCTAGTCAACAGGTGAGAGAGAAAGTAGGATCAACACAGGATTCGCAAGGAGGCCCAGGAGAGAAAATGAGACGTGTGAACAGAGCCAGGCTGTGCATGGGGGAGGGGATAATGTTGCTTCACCAGAACAGTCTGGTCCTGTACCAACTTGATACAGTCAGCCAGCTCCAGTAGGGATGTGCCTAGCGATCGGGGTGCAGACAGGACTGTATGGGGATTTGTACTGAGAAGACCATCCTCGAGAGTATACGCTGCAGGGCCACATATCCTCTGGTCTGTAACACGAGTGGGGCTCCACCCCTGAGGAGGAGCTAGAAATAGAAACTGGAGTTTTAAAAAACTGGGAGTAAAATCTTCTCATTTCTATGCGTTCCCAGGTCACTAAGTCCAATAATAAGATCACGCGCTTCTCAATCATGCTCCACCTCAGGCATCTGCTCAGTTCATATGTTTGCAGAGTGGGAGAAATATGTGACCTGAATACCCTCCAAAATGATAGCAGCTTTTAAAGAGTCTTCTACTCCAAAGAGCTCTAACTCTAAATCTGTCACTTAACTGTTTTTGTTTTGTGAAAGAGCCCACATGGTAAGAGTCATTAGGCATCAGAAGCAATCGGAGATCGCACAGCATGTGCAATACAGTCAGAATCCCAAGCCAAGAGTTGGGACTCTTAGTCAAGAGAGCTGGGAGCCTCTGAGCATCCTAGATCAGGAATGGTGATGCTGCTGCTGCTGCTGCTGCTGCTGCTGCTGCTGCTGCTGCTGGTGTGTGTGTGTTTGTGTGTGTGTGTGTGAGAGAGAGAGAGAGAGAAAGAGAGAGAGAGAGAGAGTGAGAGAGAGAGAGAAACAGAGACAGACAGACAGACATGTGTGCGTGTTTTACTCTACCTCTATTCCCAGCAAATCATAAAGCCCCTGGGAGCAAGAACGGTGTCTGACTTCTTTGTGTCATCTCCATATAACATGCGTAGGGCTTATTTTACTCAATAAATATTTGTTGAATTCAACTGGACAAATCTAAAATGAGCTGTGGGGAGCATATTATGCCAACACCCCTTCAGTCTCTGGAAAGTGAAAAAAATCAAGAAATTGGTTAAAACATGAGCAAGGCCGAGAGAAGAGAAAATTCTTCTAAAGTAAATGATGTGGCCTCCAGCTGGGCCACCGTATTGGGGCCATCTAATTAGCTTGTCCTATACATTATTTTTTCAAGGGTCTCACTGTCCCTAGTAAGGGGCAGGAGTTCTGTCCAGTTCTCTGTACACTGTCAGAAATGTTGGCTTTTCTTTTGTAAGTAGAATTCTTTATGATGCCTGTTCTGTTACCGCATGATGGCCAGAGTTGTCAAGACTCTTGTAAGTCACTGTGGGCTACAGAAAGCTAAAGTTGCTGCCACCAACAGAATCCTCAGCTTTGCTGTATCTGGACTTTGATGGGCAGGCAGAGCTGCCGTGGCCAAACCACATCACTATGGCATTGGCACTGTCCCTTCATAGCTTCTTGGAGCCAACACCACTGCACAAACTTGCAGGTCCTATTGACAGAGCTGTGCCAAGGCTGGGCTCTCTCTCTGTCTCTGGGTAGGCCCAACAGGGACAGACATGGAAAGAAGGTGAAGTCAGTATCTTCCTTAGCAAAACAGAGAACTCTGTCTATACAGTGCTGAGTCTGTGTCTCAGAGAAGCAAGGTGCTTCAGATGTGGCTCCTGTCTTCAGGAGGCACAAAGTTCTTGGGGGAATTTAATAACCAACAGGACCGACCCATGGGACACTAGAAAGTATGAGTGAGTGAGTGAATAAATGAATGGGCACATAAGCCAAGTCTTCTACTCCTGGTTGTTTGTTTAGTACACTTTATTCTAGATCGCTTTAGGTTCTCAACAACACTAAAAAGAGTGAGATCTTCCATTCACTCTATTCCCATTGGACACATAGCCTCCCGTAATGTCATCACTCTCAAGCAGAGTTGGTATTGTTTGTTACAACTGTTGAGCTCCTATTTAAACACATCCTTATCTCTCAGAGTCTTTAGTTTGCATCAGGATTCATTCCTGATTCATCATATTCTATGGGTTTGGACAAACATCTAACATGTCCACCATTCCACTCTTAGCATTACATAGTTTCATTGTACAGAAGTTCTATCTACTCATCCTTTTCAAATTATAATTGCATCAGCAAAAGGTAGAAAACCAGGTAGAGTGCTGGTGCAAAACACATCTCTCACCTCCAAGGGCATAAGACACGGTGCGCTCTGAGCCCTGTATGAGTGGCTGTAACAAGAGATATGAACTTGTGCTGTCCGAAATAATATATTTCAATAAGAAATTTTCATATTTCATAAAGTTTTTATAATTCCAAAACAAAATAAAATTCACAAATCAAGGCATGAGGTGAGAAATATCAAGTAGGTATACTACAATGAAGGGGAAAATCTCTGCTATAGGCTTCACACATTATCTGATGACATCCTTAGCTTAGGGGTTAGTGGAAGCCAGTGGTCTGCTCAGGTAATACATTCCAAAGCTTTTATCTGATAGTTGCAAGGATGTTAAGTCAATACAAAAGTTCGATGCTAAATGACTACTAAGGGAAAGAATAACCTAAGATAATTTGGGGTCTTGACCTGCAGTATTCTAAGTCCTCACAATCACAAGATTCTAATCAGCCCATCAACCTTGTAAAATTGTTCACATAGGTAAGGACTTTCGTCGTTGTTTCTGTGAACCTCGGTTAACAAGTGATATTTTTGCCTTTTACTTTTCATGCTTTCCTTTTGGATGATTCCTCAGTAGGCTACAGAGAGTGTACTACAAAGCCTATGTAAAATAAAAAGATCACCAGGTCCCTCCTCACTGAGGGTACAATATTACTTAAATAGATAATATCTTGTAGTGGGTTTGATTATACTCCCCCCTCCAAAGAGGTGTTCAAATCCAACTCTACTTATCTGTTACAATGACCTTCTTTGGAAGTAAAGAGTCTGCAGATATAATCTAGTTAAAATGAAGTTATACATGATTAGGTGGACTCTAATTTGATGGCATGTGTCCTTCCTTATAAGGAGAGGGGAATTTGAACATAGAAGCACACAAGGAGCATGTCAAATGATGATAAAGACAGAAATGGAGGGATATGTTCATAAGACAAGGAAACTCCCAGCAGTCCTTCTAACCAGCAGAACCTAAGAAGGTAATATCCTCCCCTACAGGGTTCAGAGGCAGCATGGCTCCGCATACCTTGAGTTTTAGCCTCGAGCCACTAGACCTATGGCAAAACATAGACTGGGCAAGAATGTATATACTCCTCAAGTTCTCCTTCATGATCCTTGCTCACCTCAGATTCACACGCATGCGCACGCGCGTGCGTGTGCACACACATACACACACACACACACACACACACACACACACACACACACACAGCTAAGATGATGTTGATATTGAATAAGAGTCACAAGAGAAAATCGGGTGCTGAGGCACTGGAAGACAAACAGCTATTTATTTGCTCCAAACCAAGACTGCCACAGAGGGCCTCCTAGGCCATTCCTTTCTCCTTGGCTGGAAGAACCCATAGCACTACCAATGCAAAGCTAGGTCAGACAGCCTTGAAAGGTAATGTGACTTATGGGAGCTGTTAGGGACCTCCCCGGCTTCCACTCCCATTCTAAATTGGCAGTCGAGGCCCCACAGTACTCCCTTGTGAGTCTATCCATGTCACTTCATAAAATCAGAGTGAGTAGAAGTAAGAAATTCTTAGAGCACAAAAACCTCTACAGGCAGAATCCAGCCGCCTGCATACTTGATGGAACCCAGAGGTTTGCTTTCATGGCCCTTGTGGAATTTATTTTATAACACTCTTCCTCTCACAGTATAATGGGCACACTTATAAGTACTGGCCCATTTTCTAATTCTCTAAGCCACAGCAAGAACTAAGAAAGGCTGTGTCCAATTTAAGTTCTCCTAAGATGGAGGGGCCTCCCTCCCCTGTCATTCCTCAGAATGCCATGCTCCGGGGAACCTAGTAATGCTGCCAGTTGGCAAGTTTACTGAGCTGGATGGAGAAGCAATGAATCTGTACAAGATGGAATTGTGCAGGTCCCGGGAATCTGCTTGTTTACATTCCGTTAAGAAACCCAAAAATGGCAGAAGAGGAGAGAAATCGACTTAAGCCCAGCATCTTCATTTTGTTGTCCAGAGAAGAGACCTTAGAAGGCTGTGACTCCTTGTGATAGAAATGGAACTCAAACCTAGTTTTCCAAACTCCATATCTAGTGCCTGTTTAGGGACTGAAGTAAGAGAAAGAAAGAAAGTGGGGAGCCCACGAGCCCCCAGGAACTGGTACATTCCAAAGTATCACCTTGAGAGGGCTGGAAAGTAATTCCCTTCCGTTTTTATTAGATCACTGCCAAATTGCTAACTCAAATGGGTCTCCATTGTTGGCATTCCTGCTTGCCTAATGTCTTAGCTTTTGTTATTGTGGCAAATAACCTGACGGAAACAGCTTGAAAAAAAAATTGTATTTGGGCTCATGGATAGTTTTAAAGGTTTCAGACAATGGTTGCTGGACCCATTGTGTCTGCAAAATGTCATAGTGACAGTGCATGGAAAAGCAAGTCTGCTCACTTGTGTAGCCAAGAAACAAAGAAAAGGAAAGAGTAGGAGCCAAGGCTTATAGCTGCAATAGAAGGTATGCCCTGACACCCTCTTCCTCCAGCCGAGCTCCTCCTCCCACAGTTCTGCCCATTCCCAGTACTCTATTCAGATTCCAACTCCATCAGTGGATTAGAATTGGCTTTATCTGAAGCCTCATGATACAATCATCTCTGTAAAGATTCCTCAGGCACACCCAGAATTGTGCTTTACTAATGTCCTAGTTCTTTTAATTCATGCAACAGGTTAACAGAACAAACCACGGGCCAGAAGAAGAGAAAATTGGCCTGTGCGATTCTGAGTCTTACCTTGCCACTGGGGTGTGTGAACTCCTCTGGACAGACAAAATGGGGGTGCTAGGCTACATTCTATCCTCACTGCCATTGGGGGAGGGGTGTGGGTATGCAGCCTAAGATGGGGGCCCCAGCCAGGGTGAGAAACAGGGGAGGCTAAGGCTGCCAAACTACAGGGTCTCCCAAACTACCAGAAGTTCAGTTGCGGCTGGGAATACGTGAATGAGGGGGTCTGTACAGGCTCGGGGGCCAAGGAGGAGGGAAAATCTCTGACTTAGCTCGGGGGGTGAGTGTCTGGAGTGCCCAGAGGCCTTTTGCAGGAGACTTAAGCTATGCAGCTCTGTATGATGAAGACTTCCCCCATTGGATGACAGTCTTTGCTTGTCCAAATTGTTTATTGACAGTAAAAAATGGATGCATAGGACTTACTCGGGGTGGACTAGAGATTAAATACCTTTTGTGGGAAGGAATGTCTGGAAAGGGAAGTTTATTAGCTAAATCCTCAGGGCCCATCTAGATATCTCACTAGCATGGGGAACTCTGTGCTCTGTGCTATGTGACTAGTGATCATGATTCTAGTGGTCATGATCTTGATGTGGGATGTTGTGGTCACGTGCTCCAGGAAAGGAACTGGGTGGGGAATAGATGAAACACCGACTGTTCTCAGATATGGGAGTACCAAGGTTTCTGAATCCACCTGACCTGCTCGGCTTTTGTCCAATGACATGGTTCCATTTGCCCCACAGGCTAGAGGGGTAAAGCAACTTCAATACAGAGTTTCACCAATCTTCTGCTTGATGTCACAGTGACCACAGATGGAAAATATCTCATGTTTATTGTGTGCTTCTCATGAAACACCTAGGCATTTAGGATCCTCTAGAGTCTGATCTCGGCCTCCCTTATTGATTTTGCCTGTTTGGGAACAGAAATGTGCTAATTGTTTTATTATCCAGCTTCCATTCTTCTTCCTAATAACATTCTATAGTCAAGGTAATGACATCCAGAAACACATAAACCTCATAGTTAGAATGGTTTTATATAATAAATGCATCCTTTCTCCCCCTGCCCCTCAAATGTCTAAGAAAGCACCTCTCCTCCAGGGTATAATTCAGGGTCTAAGTTCCTTTGATTCTGCAGGTCAGACATTTTCAACATAAGGCTCTCACAATGATTCTGGGTGATCAACCTGAATGTAGCCAGGTGGAAGGAACACAGGAGGGTATCCTGAGAAGCATGCATAGAAACATCTCTCTGCTCGTGTTCATTGGTTAGGATCCTATCACACGGCTACACATACTACCAGGGAGATTGGGAGTCATCATCTAGCTCTCTGTTCAGGAAGAAAAGAGCTTCATAAATCAACTTACAATTTTGGATACATGTCCAAAATTACTAATGTATAATTAACACTTCCCCTAGTTTGTTGGGGGGAATGAGGTAAGGTCTTGCTATGTGGTCCAGGCTGTTGTTGAACTCACAACTCCCTTGTTTTACTTCTTGAGTGTTGGGAGGATAAACATGTGCCACCATGGCCACCTCTTCTACATCCCCCCTCCCCTCACTGGCCATCTCTCACTATGGAAAACAAGAATTCTGGTAATGAGTGTACAGTGAGGAATAAGATGGTTTTGATCAGGATATCAGGATATTGAATCCTAATTAAGAGGAACAAATGATGCACCCGAAGAGAAGAGCAGCTGCTGTTTGATTTCATGACACAGTGGCAATGAGAGTAGTGGCTTCTTAGTGGGCACACATGTTCCCAGGACCTAGATGGTGAATCTAAGCTGATGCCTTCACTCCTGTCTCACACATTCGCCCCAAGATCTTTTTCATAGTACATATGGTTCTTCTTTCCATCTGAATAGCATTACTTGCTTTGCATGGGAAGAAAGCTCAGAACAGCTGCCTTGGGTAGCAAGAGGCAGCCCTTAGATATTATATGATACCCTCGCCACCCACTCTCTCCTGTGAATGTAAAGACGCAGACTTAACCTTTACTGCAAATGCCTTCTGTTTCGAATCACACAAAAGCCAGTGACAAACAGATTTAAAATGCCCAAACCTAAAAACAATGGGCTGAATAGACCTGTTGACCACCAACCCCACTCACTGTCTGCCCCACTGGCTTGTAGCAATGAAGGGCAGGAGTTTGATTTTTAGCGCAAAGATACTTTCTCAGCCTCCACAAGCTCCTAGAATGTCCTCACTTCTAAAATATCAGAAGTCTGCAGTGGTCCAGTGAGTATCTGAGTAACCAGAATCTTCATTCTTAGTGGAATTTCTTTGCCCTTATTTGTGGTAGACAATGGAAATGCTAGGTAAAAACTTGACAATTCATCCTCCACTTCCATTGGGGACACACTTCTGAACAAGATGAAGGCCACTGAACTGTGGCAGTCTGTCCCATTTTAGGAGGAGAAGCCTTCCTGCAGTAACTTGGCCACCCTTGTATAGGAGAAGTTACAGAAAAGGTTTCAGGTCATTTTGGAGACCTGAGAATATTTGACTCAAGGAGAGTCACAGAGGTTAGTGTGATGCTACCTTAAGGACTATTTCATCCGGAAGTTTCCAAACTTTTCAATTGGCTTAATCCCTTAAGTGAAATTCCATTTTGGAATTCCTGCTTTATTACAGGCCAAAGTAGAGTGTTCTAGCTGAAGTAGACATAGAAGTTCTAGACTCATTGCCACCCAGCTACATTACATCCCATTAGTGGGCCCAGAACTTTGAATGCCAGGTAGAGTGATTTGAAAGCCATGGATCTCACCCAACTAGCTGTTAAATTGTGGGAGGTTCAAAAGGTTCACCCCTTTAAATGACCCTAGCCCATATGTTCTGATCCCCCATTCCAATTCTCTTCAACAAATGATGCTATTTTATGATTTTGGTTTTTTATCTTTTAAAAAGTGAATTTTAATACTGTCCCATTTCAAAGAACTCTCTAGAAATCTCTAGATCTCTAGATAGGAGATAGATAGATAGGAGAATGTGAAAACACAAGGAACCACCTTAAGCTCTTCTTGTTACTCTGGTTGAGTGAGGAAAAAAATCATTGGGTGATGCTTTTCCAACATTCTTTGTTGCTTCTTTATCTTCTAGTATGCAGTGGGAATTCTGGGTTCTGGTCTTAAAAATCTGTGCAACACCACACCCCCCCCAATGTAAACAGTGGCCAACTCAACACAGAAGACAGATTATAGCCATAAAAGTGGGGTTCAGTGTCCTCAAATAAATCATAAAAGATTTCCCTTCCTTGCTGTAAGTATGTCTCCCTGCTATTTAAAAGGGGTTTTGGATTTCTCTAGAAACTCTCAGAAGCCCCATTTCCTCACTGAGGTAGTGGTGAGGAGCTGCATATGTACCTCAGGGCTGCCTACTTTGAGCTCAGCTCTGTCCATAGCTTCACTTTTACATCCCATTGTTTGCCTCCCAGAGAAGATGAGCAGCTGCTTGCTCGCCCAGAGCCTCAATTAACATACAAGAGAGGCAGTCCACCTTCATTCCTGAGGGAGAAGTGAGGCAGGAGTGCGGCTCCCAAAGTTCCTGTATTAGAAATGTAATTCCCTCAGTAGTGACACCGAGAGGTGAAGTCACCAGGGCTAGGCTCAACTGGGCACATTAATGTGATTATCTCAGCAATGGATTACTGTGTCTGGAAGTGGGTTCCTGATAAGCTGAGTCTGGCCTCTTTTCTCCCTCAAGTCCACACACTTGCTTTCTTGTCCTGCCCCCCACCAACAGATCACACATGAGCAAAGGCCTTCCCCAGATATATAGGTCCCTTGACCTTGATCGTCTCAGCCTTCAGAACCACAAGAATCTACTTTACAGATTACCCAGTCTTGGGTATTCTGTGAGAACCACACAATACAGAGCTCCTTAAAACAAGAGGAAAATATGAATTCAGAATACTATGGTCTCATTCACAGGTCTGAGAACAGTCAGAAAGTAATGTCTCCAGATGATAGCTGTCTGTAAGACCCAGGGTATTTCACCTGAGTGCCCCAAGTTTTAGAAGGGCAAAGAGAGGATCTTCAGGGCAAGGGACCACAAAAGGTCAAATCTTTCCTATTATGCCAGAAACTCAAGCATGTGTATCACCCTCCTCACACAATTTCAGATCCAGCAATTCTAGTAAGATCTATGCAGTGAACATATTATTAGCTCTGTTAACAGATGAGCAAACAGATGTCCAACAAGGATAAGGGTTGTGCCTGCCTCCAACACTAAGACTTTGGCAGATCCCACATACTGGAATTTCTGCACCCCATTTTAGTAATTTGGGACATCTGACTGAAAGTAGCTCCCTCTTGTCTGTGCGGGAGCTGGAGGCACACTCCATGGCCAATGGTTCTCCTGAGAAGCTAATGATGGGAACACGCGGACTGAGAAAGGAATTCAGGACTCCTCCAAGCACTAAGCCAAGACTGCTCTACCAATCATGCTTAGCACATTCTGTTTGAATAACAGCAGATCCTAGGGAAGGAAGGGGTCCAATGGAGAAACCAGTAAGGCCTTAGCTCTGGACTTGCTTCAAACTATAAACAGACAATGTGGGATGGTGGGATGTGTTTACATTTCAGTGAAGAGTTTTGGCTATCCCAAAGAAACAATCTCAGTATCAAGAAGGCTGCTTCAAACCATTTAGTGAAATGGCGTTCAAATTTCCTAGGGATGATGGTTTCTCTCAAATATTCTAATCTATATTTTCTCTCTCTCTCTCTCTCTCCCTCTCTCTCTCTCTCTCTCTCTCTCTCTCTTTTCTGGCAAGGCCATATCACTATTTCTGAGGACAACATGCATGGTACCAGCTTGCCTGTGGACCTACTGGCTGCCAAGCCATTCCCATAGCAGAAAGAGGTGTCTATCTTGTACTCTGTGCCTTGCATTGCCTCTCCTTAGTCTTACCTCAACCCTCTACTTCATCTGGAAGCTTTTACCTAATCTTCAAAGCTTACTCTGGGTAGTTCTATCTCTAGATAGCTTCCCACAACCACAGCGGGCCCAGAGCCCTTCTTACAGGCTCACCTAGCACCATCTCTTGCCATTATAGAGTCCATATTTATCCTCACATGATAGTGACCATATTCAATTCATCCTTTGGCTTGAAGGGAATGAAGTGGGAGGATTTAATAAGTGCTGGTATCCTAGTCTGGGACTATCTGGGAATGCAAGGTGAACTGATTCACCTCTCAAGGGTCTCCAGGTACCAGCGTTCAGTAGAATGAAATGCTGAAGCTTATTGTAGGGGTCCCCTTATGTGGGTCTCTAGACCGAGAAGAGAACCTTTAAGCATTCTCAAAAAATTTGCAGGAGCAACAAGAGCACACATATACACAGACACACACACACACACACACACACACACACACACACACATCACACACACACAACTTCATTCACGGTTATAATAATGGTGTTACTAAAAATAATAATATTTTCCTGAGAGGATATAAGATGGCTCACTCACTAGAACTCAAACTCGCAGAGAGTAAATCAGTCTAGGGGTGCATGTTCACACTTGCTGTCTCTCACTAGTGGAGTCCTTACTCAAGTGGCCTTCCTATTCTGAAACATCACAAGAACCTCATGGGCTTCCCATCTTCCAGCACTGGCTCCTCGGTGAAGCTAGATTGTCTAAAGGGAACTTCCCTTGAGGGACTCAGACTTATGTCGTCTACATAGGAGAGGGCAGGTGGGTGGGTAGCCATGAATTAGATATATCCTTTGTTTTCTGATCAGCATACAAAAGCTTCTGCTCTGTGCCTAGTGGAACATGACTACTTTTCCTGGGAGAAAAATATTGAAGGGCCAGAATCCCAGCAGCTCAGCAGTTGTTCCTGCTTTTGCTCTGCTCAGGGTCCTTACCCTCACAAGCTTCTGGTCCACTCTCCACCAGGCAGGATGACCCACTCCTGCCTCCAGAGCTGGATCTGTGAGGAAAGAGCCCTCCAAGGTCATAGATGAGAGGATTCTCTGCCCCCAGCCAGAGCAGGAGCTCACACTCCTCAAGAACCTGGATGTACTTTTAGGGTAAAATATCATTGTTTGGGTTTGCTCTGTAAAAAGGCAGAGGATTAAATTTAGCAGCTTGTCTGGAATGTGTTCCCAAGGGTGTCTCTACCCTTTAGCGAGAACTCAAGAGAAATGTCTCCCTGAGCGGGCACAGTCCACCCACAGGGATGTGGGGATCACACTTCCTTCCTTCCTCTCTCTCAGGCAGAAGCTATCAGTGGGCACAGGGCTTCAACAGAGAAGAGTGAAACTGTACTTGCTCATCTCCTCCCCTGTCACCATCCTGCAGTGACTCCCCACCACCCTTAGTATGCAAGCTCACCTGTTTAAAACAACCAGCAGGAGATTCTAGCATATGACTCCCACTGATAAACATCATCCAATAAACAGTGAATGTCTGTCTCGTGTTGACTTGGCACCAGGCCCTGTGAATGCACAGATGGAATCCCTGAGACAGACTCATAGCTCTGCCCATGGGGAGATCTTAGGCTGTTGGGTATGGTGGTCAGTCTGCTATGTCAATTAAGGCAAGTTACAAATTTCAGTTACTCATCCAATACCAGCCTAGAATTTTCTGTGGAATTGCTTTGTAGATGTGATTAAGGTCTGTAGTGAGTTGACTTTTCACAAGGAAGTTGGTTCTAGATAAGCTGGGTGGGCCTGAATCAGAGGACAAGCTTCAAGAAAAGAGCAAAGGCTTTCAACTCATGTCGGAGGATTTCAACAACCCTTCCCAATGGCCTGCCCTGTAGGTTTAAGACTTGGCAGTCAGCATCCATAACTGAATATGCTAATTTCTTGCAATAAATTACATAATGTATACCTCTACTTGGTTTTGTTTCTCTAGATGAGCCTGCCTGTATTATCACAGTCAGGCCAAGAGGAAAACGTAGTCTGCCATTGCTGGGCTGTTGAGTCTGACCCAAATATGTCATGAACCAAGCTCCTTGTATGCCAGGTACTGTATTAGACACTCACATGTATTGTGTTGTCATTCCTTTCAATTTTGTGGTGAATCAGTGTCTTATTTGGGGTTTCTATGGCTGTGATAAATCACCATGGCAAAAGCAACATGAAGAGGAAAGAATTTAATGGGCTTACACTTCTACGTCACTGTTCATCATCAAAGGAAGTCAGGACAAGAACTAATCAGGCTGAGGACCTACAGGCAGAAACTGACACAGAAGCATTAAAGGACTATTGTTTTCTGGCTTGCTTCTCCTGGTTTGCTCAGCCTGCTTTCTTATAGAAAAGACCACCAGTCTACCAGTCTTATAAAAAAGACCACCACCAGCAGTGCCCATAATGGGCTGAGTCCTCCCCAATCATTCACTAATTAAGAAAATGCCCTATGGCCGGATCTTATAGAGGCATTTTCTCAGTTGAGATCCCCTCCTTTCAGATTACTCTAAATTGTATCAAGTTGACCTAAAACTATCCAGGATTGGTAGGAACCATAAAGAAACAAAGTAATGCTCAGAAAGATCAAGTAATGTACATAACATCAAACTAAGTTGCAGAGTAGAGATTCAAACTAATTCTGCCTGACCTCAAACCTGTGTGTTTCCCTCTCACCAATGTAGCCTCGTGGAGAATGGTAAGAAAGGCCTAGCTCTGTCATAAGGGCTCGCTAAAGCCTACGTTCAACAGTTGCCTTCTTTGAAGTGAAATAACACCAGTTAGTGTGGTACTGTGACCATCCCTTTGCTACTGTATGATTGGAGGGACTGAGAGGTAACTTTCTTTTGATAAAGATGAAAGCTACAACTTAAAGTTACATATAATTAAAGATTACCATGCTACATTGATAAATCACATGACATCAAAAATCTTGCAGGAGATTTTCAAACTTTCATGAACTATGCAAATGAAGGCTTATTCAAGAAATGTCGTGCAGATACTATGAGGCACGGGAGCCCCAAGCTAATAGCTGACCCACATGAGTGAAGGATGATCCTCCCCAGGACAAACTACCACCTCCAACCAGAGCCAATGCTGACTCAGGCACTTGTGTGTGATAACAGCATCTTGCTTTTATGTAGTGGCTCATGATGCTGGTACCTTGCCCTTGTGTGAGGTTCATGATATTTAACAGATTGTTTTGTTATATTTTGCCTGTTTGGTTGGTTGGTTTTTGGTATTATTTGTTTTGTTTTAACTCTTCAGGGATATGAGTGAACTTTTCAGGCAGGCCATATTCATTGTATTGCTCTCCTAAGTGGGAATCTCATGTTCTCTGTGGACTTCAAAACTCCCAATTCAAGCCTTGTATATGGCCACCAAAGAGTCCTATTGATTTACTTCTATCTTGGGTTCTTGAAGAGAAGGTCCTCCTAAGTAGCTATTGGCACCTGAACGAAGAGAACCCAGCCTTGGGATCTGTGGCCTCAGCTCATCAGTATGATCAGAAGGCACATGACTATGGCTGGGAACAAGGACCCCAGTACTGTTGCCCTTGGGGAGTGTTTACTCACCGAGGAAGACAAAGATACTTGAGTAAGTTTGTGACACAGGAAGCTGGGATTCTGCCTATTCTGCAGCTGGTAAGATCCCTGGCCTTGACAAACATTACCGGATGAAGAAACCCAGCAAGAGAAAGGATATAGCCTCCAGTGGTGATTGTGAGATCACACTTCAACCTTTACATTTTTCCTGACCTTCAAGACCCCTGGGCCTCAGAGACCACAGGGCCCCAATACCCTGAGTGCCTGTACACCTTTTCACAGATGTTATCGATCTCTGTCACACATCCATTTCTCCATGTAGGAAATGAAAGAAACCTGAGAGCTTGCCTTTGCTACTCTAAGTGTCTATGCCTATATAATGAACTCATGGGGAATTCAGGTGACAAAGTCTCCAAATCAGCGACCCTGTTCATAGTCGCATAGACTTCTGATTACTGAAAGCCAGGCGCAGGCGTAGTACACCAATCTCTTCTCAGGGCTATTATTGACTGTCAAGTTCCACTGAATCTTTAGGTGAAAAGAGGAAAGGAAGAAAGGAAGGGTGGAAGATGATACACAAAGAACAAACCTAGGGCTCACTGGTTCCCAGAACACTGATCTTTTCCCTGGCATGGCATCCGTAGTGATTGGGACCCAGGAAAACTTTCTTTCTCCAGACACAGGTATTCATAAAATTTAAACTACACAAATGGACAGACAGGAAGTCAGAAAAAAATGATTGCTTGATAAACACAGGAACCTGAGATCATTTCCCCCAAAGCACATTTTAAAAAGCTTACTGTGGGCTCACATTTGTAATCTCTGTGCTTGGGAGGTAGAGCCCCAGGATTCACCAGCCAGCAAGCCTATCGTACTTTACCAGTTCTAAACCAGTTAGAGACCCTGTCTCAAAGAACAGGTATGCTGCATACAGTAAGCTGGGCTGGCATTTGTGTTCTCTTAGGGTCTGTATGACATCTGTCCAGGATCTTCTGGCTTTCATAGTCTCTGGTGAGAAGTCTGGTGTAATTCAGATAGGTCAGCCTTTATATGTTACTTGACCTTTTTCCCTTACTGCTTTTAATACTCTTTCTTTGTTTTGTTCATTTGGTGTTTTGACTATTATGTCACAGGAGGAGTTTCTTTTCTGATTCAATCTATTTGATTCTGTGGGCTCCTTGTATGTTTATGGGCATTTCTTTCTTTAGGTTAGGGAAGTTTTCTTCTATGATTTTGTTGAAGATATTTATTGGTCCTTTGAGTTGGGAGTCTTCATTCTCTTCTATACCTATTATCCTTAGGTTTGTTCTTCTCATTGGATTTCCTGTATGTTTTGGGCCAGTAGCTTTTTCCATTTTCCATTATCTTTGACAGTTGTATTGATGATTTCTATGGAATCTTCTGCTCCTGAGATTCTCTCTACTATCTCTTGTATTCTGTTGGTGATGCTTGTTTCTACAGTTCCTTGTCTTTTCCTTTGGTTTTCTTTATCCAGGGTTGTCTCCCTTTGTGCTTTCTTTATTGTTTCTATTTCCATTTTCAACTCCTTCACCTGTTTGATTGTGTTTCCTGTAATTTTTTCAGGGACTTTTGTGTTTCCTCTCTAATGGCTTCTACTTTTTTACTTGTGTTTTCCTGCATTTCTCTAAAGGAGTTCTTTATGTCTTTCTTAAAATCCTCCATCATCATGATCAAATGTGATTTTAAATCTAGATCTTGCTTTTCTGGTGTGTTTGGATATTCAGTGTTTGCTTTGGTGGGAGAATTGGGCTCCGATAATGCCATGTAGTTTTGGCTTATGTTGTTTGGGTTCCTCTGCTTGCTTCTCGCCATCAGGTTGTCTCTGGTGTTACCTTGTTCTGTTATTTCTAGAAGTAGCGACCATCCTATAGGCCTGTGTGTCAGGAGTGCTGTAGACCTGTTTTCCTGTTTTTCTTCAGCCAGTTATGGGGACAGAGTGTTCTGCTTTCAGGCATGTAGTCATTCCTGTCTACTTTCAGCTGTTCCTGCGGATGTGTGTCCTGAGTCCACCAGGCAGGTCACTTGGAGCAGAAAAGTTGGTATTACCTCTGGTCTCGGGACTGAAGTCCCTCCTCACGGCTGGGTTTCAGGTCTCCGTGAGGGCAGCAACCAGAAGGGCCTGCCCCTACTTCTGGGTTCCTGTGCACAGGGGGCCCTGATGGTGCTAGGTGTTTTCCTCTAGAGTCAGAAATGTGGACATACAGTAGTCTCCTCTGGCTTCCCAGGTGTGTCTGCACCTCTGAAGGTCTAGCTCTCCCTCGCACAGGATTTGGGTACAGGGAGCTGTTTGACCAGGTCCCTTCAAATCTGGGCGCAGTCTGGACCACAGGGCTCCTGCAACTTGAGTGCCCCTATATTCCTGTTTCCAGGGGCCCTATACAGTTTCCTCTTGGGCCAGGGATGTGGGTAAAGGTGGGCAGGAGTGTCTACTCCAGTCTCAGGAGTGCCCACACGTATGGCCGATGAGCTCTCTCTCTCCCAAGGGATTTGAGAGCAGGAAGCTGTGGGCTTCCTATAAACTTCTTATACCATGTACTCTAATTTGCTTTCCTTCTGCTTCCTCCTTCCCCATGAGCTTTAACTTCCCTTTCCACCTCTTCCTCTGCATAAAGGATGAGATCAAGCTCAGGTATGGTCCTGGAAGTGGAGCTTCAAACATAGAAGAACCATGCATAAAACAAGCAAGCACAAAAATCCTCCTATGCTCCCATCTTCTTCAATTGTCAAGTTCTTGCCAGCCTCCAGGTAAAATACAATTTCCAGATGATGGATTATATTTAAGGATCCCAAAACGTCAGTTTAAACAACTAAAAGTGGCTGGGTATAAAAATTAAACAAATCAGTAGCTTTCACAAAAAGAGAAGCATGAAAACTTCCTTCATAATAGACCCAAAATAATATAAAGCTGTGACTTTAACCAAGCAAGTAAAAGATTTGTACAAGAACTTCAAGACTCTGAAGAAAGAAATTGAAGAAGACCCAGAAGATGGAAAGTCCCATGCCATGGATTGGCAGATTATAGTAAAATGGCTTCTGCCAAAAGCAATCTACAGATTCAATGCAATCCCATTTGTTAATCCACCCTAAAGAGTTAGACAGAACAATGCAAAATATCTGGAATAACAAAACCCAGGATAGCTAAAACTACCAATAATACAGAGCAATTGGATAAAACTGCATGGTATTGGTACAGAGACAGAGAGTATAACCTATTGAAATGGTCACTTGATTTTTGACAATAAAATCCATCCAATGAAAAAGATAGCATTTTCAGTGCCCTGGGTCAACATTAGAAGAATGCAGATCATCCATGCTTATCACCCTGTGTTAAGGATCAAGGACCCACATCAAACCAGACAATAAACCTAGAAGAAAAACTAGGGGAAGTATCTGAACACATGGGCACTGGAAAAAATTTCCTGAACAAAACACCAAATGGCTTATGCTTCCAAAGAATACAAAAATGGGATCTCATAAAACTACAAAAGTCCCAAAGGACACTGTGGTCAGGGGATAAAACGGGTGACCAACGTTTTTCTTTGATCAACAGATAGAGGCCTTATATCCAAAATATACAAAGAACTCAAAAAGTTAGACCGTGATTAAAAAAAAATGGGGTTCAGAGCTAAACAAAGAATTACAGCTGGTTTTGTTCAACATCTTAGCCTGCAAAAAAAACAACCTGAGATTTCACCTTTCAAAAACTCAGGTGACAGCAAATGCAGGAACACTCCTCCATTGTTGGTGGGGCTAAACTGAAGGTTTCTTGAACGGCAAAAGATGCCCAACACATAAAAAAGACATTACGTGCTCCACTATGTTCACATCGAGCCTTTTTATAATAGCCAGAAGCTGGAAAGAACCCAGGATTTTCAACAGGAATGATACAGAAAAATGTGGGTACATTTGGAATATTACCACAAAACAACGACTTAAGGAAATTCGAAATGGTTGAACACTGAAAATTTGGAGCTAACCTAATCACAGAAAGACACACATGGTATAACACTTTGGGAAATGCAATGTGAGAACTGAAACTCAAGACGGATGATCTTCTTTAAAAGGGGAACCAGGAAGAGAGAGGTAAAAGATTGTAAAACAAGAGACTGAAGGAACAATCTATTCAGTGCCCCACATTGCCCTCAAAAACCCACCAGAGGAGAGAAAAGCAGCAAACCACATTGAATATTTGGAAGAGCTTAAGGGGCTTGAGACCTATGTACAACAAATGCCAAGGAGCTCCAGGACTGCCACACCTAAAGACCACATTGACCCTTAAGCAGAATATCCTAGGTAAGAGCAGCACCAGAAGGAGAATGGGTCCCAAGAGGAACCCCAGTGAACTAGACTGTCGGGGGAAGGTGGGGAGGGGAACACCCAGCAAGGAAGGGGGGAGGGAAGGGATGTAAATGTACAAAGAAATACAATAAAAAAAAAAAAAAAAAAAAAAAAAGAAAAAAAGAATATTTAGGAATGGGAGCTGACCACATTGTCCAAAGAGAGGATGAAATGTAGCAATAAAGAAAAAGAAGGGGGAACTGGGGAGAAAGAATGGCTTTCACAGCCATAAAATTTTTGCACTCTAAATCTTGAGTACATATAATATATTTAAAACCTGCTACCTCACAACTATTTAGTAAGCAGGTGAGAAACCTCAGGCTATGAGCTTGTAGACTGCTTGTTCAGAGCCACATAAATGTCAAGGGTGGCCAGCTCTCATTCAGTGTATTCCCAGGGGCTGTAGTGGTCTGGCTTGGCACTGCATATTCTGCTGTGCTTTGTCTGGTGCCATTTAAAGCATGTCAGAAAACAGCCTGAGCTCTGCAGAGATGTGCCCGTCAGATCTCAACTAGCAGGTCCCCCATCCCTTAGTCTGGCTCTGTTCCACAGGCAGGGTGAAAAGAATGTGGACAGAAGTCATATGCCCTTACCCTCAACCAATGCGCACTGGCCAAGATGGACAAAGCCCACCCAGTCTATCCTCCTCTGAGGATACTTCAGGGACCAATCACCTTGGCTGAGAGAGACAGCTGCAAAAGAGGGCACATTGTTTGGCCTGGTTGCAAGGAAAGCATGCCAAAGCAGGCCACGGAGGTGCTGTGATTAGCATATGTATTGGTGACATTCTGATTAGAAGGCTCAGAGCCAAAGATCAAGTGACTTTTGCCAGTTGCCACTGTGAATAATCACTGAGAAAAAGCTGATTGCTTAATTACAAGGTGAAATGTAAATAGAGAAATAGAGGAAACAAACAGAGTTGGGAAGTGGGAAGCTAAGGGTAGTTGGCACTCACTCAATGGTCCCTGGCATTTGGTTTCTGGTCCATAGTTGTTACACACTGAACATGTCACATATGCATGGCTGACTTACCCACTGCTGTTTCTTCCTGTACCATATGGGAACCTTGAGGTTTATGAGCCAATCCTACCAGGAGACCACAGGACATTGGTAGGTGTCCTAGGTTTATGCCCCAGAGATGGAAAACTATCTCATAAGACTTGGTCGGTGTTGCCTCACGTTATCAGCCACCTTTGAAATGAGGTGGATATAAACATGTCATGAAATTATTGGTAGAATAATTATTGGAATAGCATGCTATCAATACCTGGAGCATAGTGAGCAATGACTAATACCTGGTACTACTTTTCCGTTCAGCAATTATTTGGAGCTGAAACAACCATTATCGCAAATGAACACACATATATAATTCTTGTGTGAAAAATAATTAGGACTCCAAAGACAATTCTTTCCTTACCACTTGAGTGATCTTTCTCAAACTTCAGTGAGCATAAAAACTACCCATTATGTCTGTAAAAAGAAAAAAAGTTCTGAATTCTCAGTCACATTCATCCACACAGCCCATACAGAAGCATGCGATTCTATCACTCAAAAGTTTTTGCCACAGTCAATGGAAATAATCTGTTTGTGTGCCTGTCTGCAGGTTTCTGGTGGAAAATGGTTATATCTTATTTATCTGTGACCCCAACTTTAGCCCAAACCCTAGAGTATTGGAGGCAACCTAGTAACACTGTTGGAACATTCCAAGTGCCCATTTGCCCTTGAAAATAGCATCTGGGGAAATCTTGGTATAGAACTCCTGCTTAGTTAGCTCTTAATTTCACATCTCAGCCAGTGGGTGAGAGCTAAGCACAATCATATGACTAAGCCCACTATAAATATTTGGTGCCTTCTAATGGCATGATCTAAGTTAAGATACAGGGAGCTGGTTTGTATATTCCTGGAATCAATGTTTAAAGACAAGGCAGTAAGTCATAGGCGATAGGGGAACCATAGGAGTAATTTTCCTTATGCAAGGAGGGAAGAATATCCAGAGAAATATGCACATGTGGGTAACTCTGAGTTTTCTTTTTCCCTTTTACTTCTGGCTTCTGGTTTTCACTGCTTTACACATGGAAACACTGCTGCCCTCTGTCCAGCTCTATTCTCTGTCCTGTCTATAAATAGCAGTAGGATCATCTCAACTGTAAGTAATAAAATACTAGTAAGTTTAGCAGTGCCTAGGGGTGTGCTGAGGTAATGGATGGAAGAGATCAGGAAAAAAGTACTTGACTATGACCTGCAGATGAAAGGAAGAATGAGAATCGCAGCCCTCAGGGAGGAAAATGGAGAGAGCAGAGCCCAGGGATGGCCCTGGCATAAGCATCTCCCATGGTCCAGAGTCCACCAGGTTTCTATATCTATTCCTCACCTGCAAATTACACATCTAGGAGAGAATTCATCACACTTATGCACACACACACACACACACACACACACACACACACACACACACACACATGCTTCAAAGCAGTTGGTTGATATACATATACATTTCTCCACTGTAAAACAAAGGCTAAACCTTCCCAAAACCTCCCTCGAGTTGGTTCCAGGACCAAGAAGAAAGGAAGTACCTTCCAGTGAAGCCCCTAGGACAGATGTTGCCAGAAGCAGCCCTCAATTCTCCCCTGTGTTGCCCAACTCCTCAGACCCCTGCAGCTTTGACAGTTCTGAGGTAGAATAGTGCTTGAGGTACTGCCTTCATGACCTACATCTTTCAGAGTCTTGTTATTGCCTTCTGAAAATGGGAGTGTGCAAGGCAATGAACACTGAAAATAACACAGGTCATAAAACTTAAACAAACAGTTAAGTTTTAGTAAACTATCGATAAATGGCACTGTTTGCTTCTTCCATGGATTCTCCTTAACAAAATGCTTAGAATCTGAAATCTCTCTTTTTACCTTTGTTTGATTGACTTTCTGCTACTCCCTTCTGTGTTTTAAGTGGTGAGAACTGAATGCATATGTTGCTAATGGCTGGATCTCTATTCGTGTATACAGTAGAACCCATGAAAATGTGTAAGCCTTGGTGTATGGGTGAGGAAGCAAGTTCATGGCTACTCAGTGCCCTTTTGTATTTCCCCACCGACAACTGAGCTGTAATTACTCATTATTTACCCTTAAGAGTTACCTACTGGGATTCAGTCAAGAGTAATGGAGCGAGGGGTTGGGGATTTAGCTCAGCGGTAGAGCGCTTGCCTAGGAAGCGCAAGGCCCAGGGTTCGGTCCCCAGCTCCGGAAAAAAAAAAAAAAAAAAAAAAAGAGTAATGGAGCGAATTATATAAATCAGTGTTTAATGCAGTGTTTAGCTTATGTTAGTGGTCAGTGGCCACTGGTTTTCATGATGACATTGAGAACAAAGGAAAAAAGAAGAAGGAGAAATCATCTTGTATCCTAGAACAAATAGTCTGTCCATCTTCATTGCACATTGCAGGATGCTGGGTGAGGTCAACAATGTAGCAACTTCAAATTCAGATGTAGTCAGTTTATCAGTAGGGCAGTCAGGGTAGCTGGGCCAGGATCCATTAATATGAGACTCTCAGAATTCCCTTACTAGGGCCAACATTGGTAATAGTTACCAAAATGAAATCTCCTGATGAAGTGTAAAAGAAGGCATTTTCCTATCTATACTACTTTTAAACTCTTAATGGTAGAGCACTTTCATATCCTGCTTAAAATCTCAACATCTCACCTAGGCTTTCAGAAAACAATTCACATGGTCTCCTCCTTTGTGAGCTAGTCTTAGTCTATCTCTCCATGCTTCACCCTTGTTCTTCTCAATACATAGTTAGCTTCTTCAATGTAGAACTCTTATGATTCAATGAGTTCCTCTTTGCAGTTGTTTCTGGTGTTGTTACCATCCCCAAACAACTTCATAGCCTTTTCATGTATCTCAAACATCAGTTCTTCCAGGAAGTCTTTCTTAAGCCTTGGACACAATAATGTGTTCCTCACAGGAGGTTTCCCCTCTCTATTATAGGACCTGTTTCTTTCCTTGGTTCTGTTTGCATACCTAGTTCTTCAGGAGATAATAAAAAGTATCTTTGTCGTCTTTAAAGTCTCATCATTTACCAAAATACCTGGTACATTATAGATGCTCAATGGGTACTCAAATTAATTAATGAGGTGATGAGATAATGGATGTGAGGTAAAACAGCCTTGCTGGGAACCAGGGGATCAGAGGCAAGATTAAAGATGTACAAAGGTCTAACAATGTCATTTCTTTGTTCATTTTAATCCATGGGAATTGAGGAAATGAAGTAAACAATGGAATGGACTAGAAAGATTTTAATGTATCTCACACAGAGAATAATCTTGTTCTGTTTGTCTCAGTAAGAAAGCAAGTTGGGAAGGGAGATAGGGGCTCTTCCACAGAAGTATTTTAGAACAGAAGTGAGTGATTTTACATTGATACTACGCAAAGTCAATGTCAAAGCAATAAAGTAGCAGAAGAAAATCTCCATTCTGAGATTTTCTTGAGCCATTTGGCATCTGAGGTTTATCCTGTGCTCTGTATTCAACAAAGAAGGTTTTTACTGCAGCAAGAACTCGTTAATGCATAACTGGCCTAAGTGGTGGTGGAATATTCATTGCTTAGTGGGACATATATATGACTCTCTCCAAGGTTCAGGGAACATCTTGGAAGAGAGGGCAGAAAGAATGTGAAGAACAAAGGACAGGAGATTTACAGCATGAGGACATTTTCTGAGCCCAGCATAGCCAATGCAGCCGTGGTTATCTACTCAAGATTAGGCCTGTCAGCATTCCATATAGATGGAAGAGGAGCCCTGAGGTCCCACCCCTTCCTGAAGAACTGCGGGCAGTCAGTGCTCACTCTGGGAAGAGGTAGCATTCTTTAGCAGTGACTTAACTGCTAAGTTGCCCATGCTCCAATAAATAGCCAGCCACTCATGACCACATGATCAACTCTAGCTAAACGCAGTGGTCCACACTCAAAAGAAGATACAGAAATTGAAGGGAGACTTGTTGGAAGGAAAGGGGGTGTCAGTGGGAGAGGAGGGAGTGAGAAGGGGGATGGATGATGAACATGATTAAAAATCACTATATGATATGCAAAACTTCCCAAGAATAAAAAACATAGGGAAATTAAAGAAAACTAAAATACTCCCTGAAGAGATAATTTTGGTCAAATGGTTGTGACTGGAGGCTAACACCAAGATGATTCTATTTGCAGGTGTAAGTGGACCAAGAAAATGAAAACAAGAATGGATTAGTGGGGTTGGAAGCCCTTGAATATCATTGAGGAAATTGCCTCAGAAGCAGAATGGTGTCCTTGTTTCTCTTGTACAGTTTATTGTATGTAAATCAGCCTAAGAGAACAGAGTTATTGAAGAAAGTATAAATGTCGGAAATCTCTACCTCAGACACAACCTAACACAAAGCTGAGCAATTACATAGGCTTAGTCAAATCCAATTTGAATAAATAATATCAGATTTCCTTGAATTCATGCTTTTTAACAAGCATATACCTAGCCTCATGCTATAGCTCGGCATGTATGAGTTCATGTCTCCCACACAATTAGTCAATGAATCTAAGTTATTACTATACTGTTTTATTGAGGAGGAAGTTAAAGCTCAAAGAGGTTAAGAAATTTGCCCGTATTTACCCAGCAAGTAAGATGCAGAGCTGGGATACATACTCATGGCCCAGTGTCCTGTGGTCGCACATTCTGCTCCACTGCCGGGGTGTGGGAAAGCCACTTAGGCAGGAGAATTGGGATACACTAGACTTCATTTACCCTATGCCACCATCGGGTGCTGGGCTTGTAGGAAGCACCAGTGCACTGCTCAGGGGTTGGGAGAACACAGCTTTGGGTGGGGACTTCAGTCCAAGTGAGAAATGACACAGGCTGAGGCCAGAGCTGGGGTTCCCCAACTCCTGGACATCTATCTAGTCCAGGAAGTCGAAGTAGAGTTGAGGACAGAGGGGACCCACAGGCCTGTGGTGAGGAGTCTGGGGCCAGGGATGGATGGGTGTGGTGGGAAGTGGGGGTGTTCCCAAACTCCTGGACACCCAGACACTGCTAGAAGTTTCAGGGAATTCGGAACAGAGGGAGGTTGCAGGCTAAGGACAAGCCTGGAGCCAGAGGACGAGGAATTCCAGCTTGGCTCACTGTCCTTAGGTGATTGTTCTTAGCTTAGCAGCAATTGTCTTGGAGCGCCAAGGGGCCTTCTACAGGACACTTACAAAGGTTTTCTTCATGTTCCCATGGCGGTCCTAGATGAAAGAAACAGTCTTTGGTTCCAAACTGTTTATTGATTGTTTATTGTGGAAAATGGGTGCATACCACCTCCTCAGGGTCGACCAGAGATTAAATACCTTATATAGGAAAGAATGTCCAAGAAGGAAAGCTTATTGGTTAAACTCTCAGGGACTTTAGATACCTCATTAGCATAGAGAACTCTGTTCTGGGCTATAATACCATTAGTCATGTCCCTTTGTGGGGAGTGTAGTCCTGTATTCTGGGCCAGGAATCCTGGTAGATAGCAAGGAGACTACTCTCTGAACGCACTTAACCTTACCAAGTTTCCTGGCATGGTCCACTACCCCACAGTGTCCCTCTTCTTACCCACTGCTTCATGATGAAGAGGGCAAGCTAACCACAGCCTGTCTCTGCTAAGACCAGTAGGATACAGAACTGGATAAAATGTATGGAATAAGCAAAGTTACCTTCAGTACCTCCCCATGGGCCATCTGAGCCTACCCTTTTCCTCCTGGCACATTGTTACCTAATCTTACCATGTAAGCTCCAGCTACAACACCCTTGTGCTCGTCCTCTGTCCCCTACCCAAGCAACTCTAGCTACACTTTATTGCAGGTGTGCTGGTGTGGTGTTGGTATTCCCTGCAGCACCCCTTTGAACTCTGATCACCACCCAACAAAGGTTAATACAGCATCTACCTGACTGTTACAGGAATTAAATGTAGTAGCTTTTTGTAAGGCTTACAACAGTGGCCACTATTCAGGATATATAAGAGGGATCATGAAACTCTGTTGTATTCCTCCATTGGTAGTTGATCAAGGTGGGAGATGAACCTTGACCTTTCTGCCCCCAAAGACCTTATTTTGGAAGGTGACAATCTGTTCCTCTGATGAACCAATTTGACATTTTACCCATGGTTTCTTACTTCCATGGCTGACATTGGACTATGGTATTTTCTTTTCTGGTTTATTTACTTTAGGAGAAAAGGGGAAAGTATGTGAAATAGGAGAGAGACTTTTTCTTCTCATCTAGGCATAATGTTCAGACCCCCAGAATGCCAAACCCTATGAATACTACAGACTATGCTAGTCTGGCTGATAGCTTATGACCTAACAGTAGCTATTTCTAATAGTTGTTCTCTATTCTCTACAGCTTTGGGCCTAATTTCTTAAAAGACAGACAGAGAGAAAGGTGCAAATTATTAGTAATGACCCAAGGCACACAGTGGATTCTTGATATTTGATACTTTGATATGCTATTAAATTAAAGAGAGGAAGGTACCAGGTTAGACTGGCATGGATCCCAGAGCAGTCCACATCCTATTTAAAATTCCAGTAGAAAATATCCTACCTTTGTCCATGGACCCAGCACACATCTTGGACCTACTGATTAAGTACTCAACAGAAATGGCTGTGTAAACATTGGAGTGGAACCAGAATTTTAAGAAGCCATTAGAATAAACAGAGTCCATGGCATCATTGCTGACTTACAGTGACTTTGGGAGAACTGAAGTGACCCACCAATGAAATAGGAGTCAGCTCACAAAAACAACAGGAACAAATGAGGCCTGACTGTAGAAGACTGGGGAGAAGTATCCATCTGGAGAAAATACCCCTGCCTTTTCTATGGACCCCCAACTCTTTATCACACCTCAGATGCCTCTCTGAGAGAGGCTGGTGCCTACTTCATCTCACCATTGCTATATGACAAAAGTCCTCCAGGGTGAGGAGCTGATGGATCAAACCTTCTCTGTTGCTTTGAGACCTAGGAAGATGCTGCAAGGGAGCCCACACAGGTTCCATTTGGAAAACTCAGAGTTCTTCCTCAACCAGAGCCTCCTGAGGAACTTCACCGGCTAAGTCCCTCCAACAGCTACCAGGCCAGGTCACTCAGCAGAACAGCCAGTTTTCAGAGTTCATATGTTTTCTTTCACAGAGAAGACAGCCAAATCACGGAGTTAAGACTCTTAGTCCATCTCTCTCTAGCCCCTCATATGTGCATCACATTCATAACCTCCATGTTTCAAGTTCTCACTACTCACAAGGTCTTGGCTGCCTGTCCTACCCCTGTTCTTCTCAGATTGCCTCACTTCAGAATTTCAACCGCTTTCCCCACCCTTGTCCTCTCTCAGTCTCCCATGCTGGACTGAGATGAGACACTTCCCAGGGCTGTGTTTGACCTTCCTCCTCTTGAAGCTCGTCAATCTCATCTACCTCCCTAATAAACTCTCACAATTGAGAAACACAAATCCATTCATGGTTTTTCTTCTACTTAAAACTCTTTAGTGGCACTTAAAACCCTGCTGAATGGAGTCGATGTTTCTTCTTGAGCGTGTGAAACTCTCCAAGATCAGCCTGCAGCCCTGCTTTCAGCTGCACCCCCTTTCAGTATACACTCAGCTCTGTGGAACCCCTTCCACGTTCCCCGAATACTAGCAATACAACAGCTCCTTCTGCTCTCTCTGCTTTTATTCAGGTTGACCAAGTTGCCCAATCTCTCTCGCTGTCTCTGTATCTGTCTCTGTCTCTCTGTCTCTCTGTCTCTGTCTTTGTCTCTGTCTCTCTCTCTTTCTCTTTCTCTTCCTCCCTCCCTCTCTCCCTTCCCTTTTCCCTTCATCCCTCCCCTGCTCCCCCAGCCCTCTTTCCCTCTCCCTTCTCTCCCCCCACCCCCTGTCACACATCTGAGTACTTCACAAACCCTGAGGGCTTCCATTTCATGGGCATCTTTCCTGTCTATTCATATGAAATTATAACTTTATTCTGTCTCTAAGCTGTCTTAACTCCACTCCCACCAGCCCATTCACACTACCCTCTCCCCAGTCATCATTCTAAAGCACGAATCTCACTTTGTTCTTTCTCTCCCTCCGTCTTCCAGTCTCTTCTCTTTGCCCCTACTAAGTGTAGCTCCTCCATGTGGCATTTTCCTCTCTCCCATTTCTCATTAGAAAATACTGCAGTCAACATGCTTCCAACAATTCTGCATGTTATTTCTGCTGGCAGAACCACCTTCTCTGCTAGCAAAACTCATTTCATCCTTCAAAATTAAACCGAAGTTCACTGCCCCTATGAAATCTGCTTAGACGCTCCAACCCAAGCCCTTACCATATTATATGGTAATGATTTCCTTGCAGCCCTAGGTCTTCTATTTCCATGTGAGCTGCTTGAGGGCAGAACTTATTTCTCACTCAGCTGTCTGTGACCAAAGTGCTGGAGCTCTGCTTTATAGCATGAACAACGCACACAGGAAGGTTGGCCCTGTGTTGCCTCATCACATCACCTTGATGGCAAAGGCCATGATGTTAGAGGTTACTCCTCTTCCCCTGATTATCTAAAGAACTGCCTTTGAAGAGACAGAGAAAATCCCTGCATATCCCTCATCCCCTCTCCATTGATGATCCTGCCTTAGGTCTATGAGAAGCATCAAGGGCTCTGAAGGTAAAAACAAATGAAAAAGATGACAGAGACACTTTTGGGCCATTAGGAGAAGATAGAGTTCCGTTCTCATCACAGTGTAGCAAGCAAAGGAAGACAGTGGGTCAGCCTGACGTATGACCTTCCAGTTGATGGGTTAAGGGAGAGAAGAGAGGCAAGGGGAGCTCCTCTTGGACACCCAGTCACGGATTTGCCTGCAGCTTGTAGGCTCTTGTACCGTGTCCAATTTGCTTGTGTCTTTGCTTTGCAAACCTTCCACGAGTTTCCTGCATTTCATCTGCTCAGAAATGGTCATTTTTTTTAAAACTGGAGATTCTGGAAAACCACAGACCCCACTGGCTCAAGCCCTGTCATATGGACATATCTTCCACAAATGGCTAAATCATTGTTGAAAAAAAAAAAAAAAAACAAAGGCAGTGTCTAATTTTTAAAATTAATTCACCCGACTTTTTGACTGTTTTTCAATCTAAGGCAAGCATGTCAGTTTGTGTCACAGGAATGCTCCAAAAGAAGCCAAGATTCTAGGACCCACAAGGAGCCTCACTGACTTTCAGGGAAAATCACCTCCTGGAGGACAGAGGCTCTTGGGCCATTGACAAGAACACTAGTGCTTCAGGAGACACAGGCAGGGAGCCCATCAGCTCAGCCTGTAGTCAATGAAGCCAGGTGCGCTGTGCCTCGGGCTCTTCTCTGCTACCAAGCTGACCTCAGTAGAGTGCCAGCTTTGAGCACAGGATAGGCTCATAAGGTCACGTTCCCAGGTTGATACAGACATTTTGAACTTTGAGAAAACTAGTCCAATTAATGGCCACACAGAAAGCAGACAAAGCTTAGTTCCACTAAGGCAGTGGGGCCTGGATGATCAGAAATAAAATGATAAGAAAGAGATCAGAAGGAGTGGTGTTTACCCTAGACATGGGAAAGAGCTGCTAAGCAAGGAGAGCACCAAGGGTATTTGCCCTGAAGTTTTCTGAAAAGAGTGTGTTCACGAAGTAGAAGCGGTCCTGCTGAGTTTCTAGGGGAGGTAGATAAACTATGGGTGCTGAAGGCACCCTTCTCTACCATTCTCTGCCTGGCTCTGTATAAACAGAGGAGGAAGAAGTCAGAGCCTGGGTACCAATCCAGAGTGAGGGGTGAGAATGGATACCACACAACCAAAGAAGCTCACAGCAACGCCTCAAGGCAGACGGCCGAGGGCATTGCAGAACAGAAATATTAGCTGTTGATTTTAAAGCGGCAAGACTGTTGCAATGTAAATAACCACCTTCACATCCATCCCTGTCCCACACTGATATCAAAGTCAGCTTTAGACTCCAAGATCATAAATCAACAAAAATAGACAAGTTTCCTTCTGGGTCAATATAGGGCAGAAGAGAAGCATCTGGTACCAAGGGACTGTGTGACAATTCATAAGATGTGCTCATTCTGTAGAAGTGGGGTTTCCGAACCTAGGCAATGATGAGAACCTTTGCGTCCCCGGATCTGAGGAGGATCTTGATGTAAGCATTGCGATTCCATGGGGTGCTCACTGGCAGCGGGATGAAATCTAATCCAAATGTTATACTCTGGGATACTGTTCAAACATCAGGACAGAAAATCAGAAGTTAGACAAGATCCTAGATAAAGGGGGACTTATGTAAGGGGAAAAGGGAGGGAGGGATGGGAAAAGACTCCTTATAAGACAGGAAGGTCAGAAAGGGGTCTAGGATCAGAGATTCACAACTGCCACTTCACAGAGGGGTCCAGCTTCTACAGCTTACCTAATGAACGTGCCACATAAAGGGGGAGAAGGTGAACCAGATTACATCTTCCTGGGCCTCTCTAGTGGAGGGTTTCCCATATAATTAGCTCTTCAAAATTGGGACCTGGGCAATGGATGGAAAAGGGCGTAGTCATGGAAAGTATAGGGTACTGGTTGGGGAAAAAGAGATCCTAGCCAGGAGTCAGAAGGAGTAAGCAGTGAATATAGATTTGGAGCAGAGGGAGGTGCTAACTGGCTTCTGTGGTCCTTTGGCAAGAATCATAAATCCCAAATGACCAAGATGACTATGCTGATGGTGGAAGAGATAAATCAGTGAGATTCCATAAAACATACTTATGGGGCCTCAAGAAGAAACCAAAGAATACAGGCTGGGTTGATGGAGGAAATGTGAGAGATAGAAATAATGAAGGTGAATACAGTTTTAAGGAGATAGGCTCATCTTCTGGGTGCTGGATCTGAGGTAACAGCCAAACGAAGTGTCTAATTAGACCATTAAAATTATGGGATGGGATTTACAGCCAGGGCTTTGGATTGAGTTTATGAGTCATGTACCTAAAGTAAATTCAAGCATGTGATGGAAAATTGAAGAAGCCTGTATTTACACAAATGGAAAGACCCGATTAGTCAGAGAAGAATGAGGTGTGGCTAGAGAAGAGGGCAGAGAGCAGAGGTCATAGGCTGGCTGTTAACCCTCTCTCAAAATACCTTGTGGATCCTCTGAGAGAACAGACTGGTCCATGGTCCCTGAAAGCCTTCTTTGAAGGTGTCTGCAGAAAAGCACTCAAACTGCTACAAGTCAGGGTTTAAAACCTGAAGGGAGGACCCCCCACCACCTCATCAAATTCAGCAATAAAGATCAAAATTCAGGACTATACAGTTGCGACAGGGTAGGAGTCTCTCTCCTAAAGGCATGAGCAGCCAGTGTAGGAAAGGCTTTCAGAAAATCAAGAAGTGAGGGATCCAGGTCCCTGCAGAGATGGGAAGGGTTATGGATGGGGACAGATTAGCCCCTGGGAGGGAAAATGTCTATCAGCTAACCACTGCTGCACGACAAATCACCCATAGTTCATTAGCTTAAAGCACTACTGTGTTAATCAAGCTCTCTGGAGAGGTAAAACCAACCTATAAAGGGGGTGGAAAGGAGCGAGAGAGAGGAGGGGAAATTCAGGAATTTGTTCATGACATTGTACAAAAGGAAGCTCCGAAATTATCAGAGACTCGTAGCTGGAACTCCTGGAGATGGTGAGGGGATCTTTTTCCTTAAAGTATTTGACTGACTGGGTGAGGCTTACCCACATTATGAGGGGTAATTTGCTCCAGTCTATCACTTTAAATGTTAATCATATCTGAACAATATCTTCACAGAGACATTCAGAGTCAGTTAATTAATGAAAGAAGCCATGGCAACTTCCTTTCATTTTGATTCTGAGTTTCTATGCAGATTAGGAAGTTCTTTCAAGATAAGACTTGACCGAGGTCATGTACATTTGTTCGGGCATCTGTGGCCAGCTGCTGAGTCGGGACCTTGGGGTGGCCTCTAGTGGTCTCTGCTACTGCACCTCAGCCTCCCTCTGTATTGGCTACCATCTTCCAGCAAGCTAACCTGTGCTTGTCATAGCCAAGGGGATCCTCTTATCACTAGGTGACTTTTTGCTCTACCTGGATGAATTTAATGAGCAGATGAAAAGCATCCCTTCTAGAACAGTAGGAGAGGCAGTCCTGTCCTTGAGTGCCAGAGCCTGGAGACTGTATTAGGGTCGCCAAAGCTTACAGCTACCAACTCTATGAGCTTCAACATGAGAAGGCGCTGTCTGCGGCTTCTTGCTTCTAGAGTGACCTATGGCTGTTAAAGCCCTAATTAATACATCTAACCTAGAGCTGGAGGTCTAAGTCCTGAAGCAGGATACTGTTGATATTACAGATGCCAAATGAGGCACCCAGTTTGAAACTCTAGGCTTTGACATGGAAGTTTTGATTTCTGGAACCTTTATTGTGTGAGCTTAGCTATTCTCCAGAACGCTTCCTGTGATGGGGGGTGGGGAGTGGGTGGCTCATCTCAGGCTGTTCATAGCCTTCTTTCTCCATACTTGACACTCTGCCACATTTGCTTCTTCCCCTGCCACTGTCTGAGACTCTTCAGCCACTGTCTTCACTATTAAATTCTTCATGTTGCATCTCCCCGAGTATGCTACTGTTGTTGCCCATTACGGCTGCTACTCTCTACCACTGTTTCCGAGGTCTTCCCTTCATGCTACTATCTCAGCCCACTGCACTAATAATAAAAACCAGGACCAGGCAAGAAAGGATCATCTGTGGAAAGCTCCTCCCTACCACTGAGCCCAATATTATAACATCAGGAAGCAGCACAGGGTATCTCCTAGCTAACTTATCAAATGAGGCAGTAGTCTCCTCATACAGCCAAAACAAGGTGTGCAATGGTGTTTGCACGTGTCCCAGCAGTCTTTGGTGCACATCAAGGACCATGCTTACTTACGTCAATCACAATTCTGTGGATCCATCAGCTAAAGTGTCCCCCATCCCATGTGTGTAAAAAATAGATATCAGAGTACACAGAAACCTTGTTCTTACAAAGGCCCATGGAAGTTGTTTTAAGCCACCATAACTAGGATATTGTCTTCTGGTACTGGGGTTATACTAGAAAGCAAGCAGCATAGTTGTCCTGAGGACATCCACGGAGTGTCCAAAGCAGCCAGGCTGCCATAAGGGCACCCCCACCAGATATTAAGAATTTTGCTCAAGGTGGCCAAGCACAAGAGAATAATCTAACAATTGTCATGGAGTCAGATCATGATGCCTCTAACAGCTTAGCATCTGGGCAAGAATAAATGAATGTTAAAGGGGAGCTTCCAAAAAAGAAGCTTATCACTGGCTGTACTTGGCACTGCTCTAGTAAGGTTTAATTCCTATTCTACTGTCCCAGGGAAGAGGCATTCTCACCTGTCTAATTTTGAGAGGAGCAGAAGCCATTTAGAGATGCCAAGGCTGAGACTCAAGCCAGACACACTGTCATTTCTATTTCATGTTCCCAATTTAAGCATGTCACAATGACAAAGATGTTCAAGATTTAAGAGATGAGGGGAGTCTACCTCTTAATTGGAGGGTATGTTTCAAGGGCCACAGACACACAGGAAGTAAATAGCCTCAGGTAATTTGCAGTCACTATTCCAGACTCCTTGTGTCTGAGTATGGAGGAGAGATCTATAGAGATAAAGGTAAAGGTCAGAGCAAAGCCTTGACTTGCTGAAGAAAATAGGAATTCAAATGGCAGGAATCATAGACCTGGATCTTTAGAAAAAGGAGGGAAAAAATAATACTATCACTGAGAGTTTCAATCAGGAGTATTGGCACACAGAGAAAGGAACAGCCAAATCATGTCATGAGGACTCAGTTGAAGCAAGGGGTAGGGACATACAATGGTCAGGGTGACTTCATGCCTGGTGGGGAAAGCATGAACATTTAGTCGGCAGAAAGTAATGGGGCAAGATGAAAGGGCAACAATCAGAAGCAGTTAGAGCCATTGGGAGCACTTGCTTCTCAGAAATGGAGTGGCAGCCTGAGAACACATGCTCATTTCCCCTGGGGAGAAATATCAGTTTCCTCTGGGGAGAAGCTCTGACCACTGATGTTCCAGAGGTGCTTCAAATGTTGACAGAACTCTGTATGGGGACTTCCAAAAGTATAAAAAGGGACTATACCTCTGAAGGGCAACAAAATCAATGAATGGAAAATGTTGATTTTTCCCCATTGATTTTTCCCTTGCATATTGAGGACAGAGCTACCCATGGTCATAAAACTAATCAGGAAATGCTTTAACGCTCTTAAAGGCTGATTTTTAGGGCCTTTGATATAGCTTAAAGGTATAGCTCTTGCCTGGCATGTGAAAAATCTTTTGAATTCCATCTCTAGTCTCACCCCTCACCCTAAAAAATAAATGACTGACTCCTGTGTAAACAACCCCTAAATTATTTCTAGTGAATCTCATTCCTCACTCAGTGAATTTTCAGGTAGTTGAACAACTATGATGGAGCAGCCAAATCAAAGACCTTTGTTTTTACTTGCTTGCCTGTTTGGTTTGTTTGTTTGTTTATTGGTTTGGTTTGGTTTTGATTTTGGCCGTGCTACTGTAGATCAAATTCAGAGCTTTGTACAGTAAATTAAATCCAGAGCTTTGAACATACTAGGCAAGTGGCCTACCATTGAGCCACTTAATCATCCAAGTCCAAAAGCGTTTCATATCTTGACATCTCCCTGCTCTCTCCTAGGCACCATCACTTGTCCATGCCTTCCACTGTGAAATCTCCCTACACCATTCTGGCTTTCTTTCAGAGATGCAGATCCATTCTCTAGCAGTTCCTTTCCCAGCTTCTTGAACACTCTTCTCCCCTCCCCATCACTCACTGAACAAGCTTCCAGCCTCTGCAACTGCCAATCCCTTCATGCCCCTGTGCCACAGGCAGAAGTCTCATCTCAGTTTAGTAACATTGGCTCACTCCTGGAAAGATCCTCTCCACAGAGAGACAGGGATTAAAATCTCTTAAGTGTTACTTGGAAGCCTCATCCCAGTCGATTGTGATATGTCTCCCTCCCCTGAGCTCTTTGTGGAATTTCTGTTCTTACATACTCCTTATTCTGGAAGCTCAGATGCCAACTACTAGGTTTGCTCCTCTCTGCTGGATGCCTCATTGGTTCTAGGTGAGATGACTTAACAGGGTGATCATTTTCAAAGGGATCTGGGGTTTTCTTTGGTCCCTGTTTTGAGCCTGATCTATCTGACTTTAGAATGGATCTGGTGTACTAAATTATTTGTATAGCCTTCCTCTTGGAAGTATTAGAGAGGAAGGAGTTTGGTAGCTTCTCACATTTAGAAAGTTTGCCTCTGCTTAAGACTGTTGCTATTCCATGAAGGTGTTCCCAACTCAATTTTTAAGGTTGATCTCTTCCTTTCAACTCCTACTGCCCAGGGGACCTTTCCACTACATTAGTTACTCCATGATAAAATACTATAACCAAGGTTGTTTAAGGGTAAAAGGGTTCATTTTGGCTTATAGTTTGAGAGGGATAAAAGTCCAACATGGTGGTGACATATGAGCAAGGAACAGGCATGGTGGCAGGAGCAAGAAATCGAGAGGTTACACCTTCAAACACAAGCGTGAAGCAGAGACAGCCAACTGGAAAAGTCAGTAGGATTTTAATATCAAGACCTATCCCCAGTGACATGCTTCCTCCCACAAAGCAACACTACCTAAACCTCTCAGAAAAAAAAAATGCCACCAATTGGGGCCCAAGTGTTTAAATGTCCAAGACTATAGGCGACATCTCTCATTCAAAGTAGCAACCCATTCTAGATCCAGCATTAAATTAAATTAAAACTCAAAATACCAAGTTGGAGATTTCGCTGCTTACCTTCCACCATCAGTGGCACATAAGATGCTCCTGTTCCTTAATCTTCTGAACTAAAAGCTCATGAAGCACGGGCTCAACAACTATTTTGTGGTAACTAGAGAACAGAATGTAGCATTTTTAAGCTCTCTGGACTTACCAACATCTAAGCATTGGTGCCAGAGAAGGAATCACAGTTTTGTCAGGCTTCAAAAGTTTGGTGATCCCAACACTGGATGAATAGGAGAGAGGAGGTGGCACAAAGCTGGTGCTGACTGTCTTTGATTTGGTCAGTTCCCTCTAGAGCTGGAAACTTACAACTCAGATTCAAGGTACAGCATAAAGTATGCAAGAATGTAGGCCCACTAACCTAAAAAACTATCTATTATATTAGTAAAAAATCTATCAGAAAAATAATCAAGAGAAATTCTATTTATTGTATTATAAAGTACATAATAATGAATTTTACCACAGAAGAGAAAAAGCTATAGTCTAAAATTTTATATAACATAACACTGATGAAAGAAATTTCAGACAGCAAAATAAGTAGAGAGATAACCTCGGTCTACAGATTGTAATAAACTATTCATAGTATTAAAAATAGTGTATAGATTCAATGTAACTGCAATCAACCTTTCAATGGCATTTTCAGAGAAATATGAAAGTTAATCATAAAATCTGCATGAAACAATGGAAGACCCAAACACTCCCCAAATAAAACCTTGAGGAAGATAAACACAATTACTACAATTCTTTATTTCAAATTATATTACTTGAAAACTAGCATAAAAACAGGCAAACAGGGGCAGAATAGAGAGAGAAGAAATAGACCCATATGTATGTGGTCAGCTCATTTTCAACAATATCATTTATAATACACAGTGAAGAAAGGACATTTATTCTTTCTAACAACTGTATATCTATTTGCCGAAGAATGAAACTAGACCTTTATCCTACATCACGCCCAAAAATCAACTCAAAATGACCTAAACTGTAAAACCATTAGAAGAAAACACAAAGAGAAAACTTCTAGGTTTTGCTCTTAACAATGACATTTTATGTATGACATCAAAATCACCATAGACAATGAAAACCAAAACAAACTACTAGAATTCGCCAAACTAATGGTTCCTCAACACAAAGGAGGCAGCAACAGGGTGAGAATCAATGAGCTAGGAGAAAACATTTGTGAACTAAGACATCAGGTAAGGAGTTAAATTCAAAACATAGCAACCCATATGATTAAATAAAAAATAAATCAATAAACAACTCAATTAAATATGAGCAAGGGGCCTCAGTGAACACTCTGCTATATAAAAATAACTGCTGGATATATAAAAATGTGCTCAGTATCACTAATCAGGAAGATGCAGACCCCAACCATTATGAGATACCATGTGGACTACAATAACTATTGTAAATAAAATACTAACAGTAAGGGTTACTGTAGCTCAGATGGTAGAGTACTTGCCTAGCATGCACAAAGACAGGAGTTCAATCCCATGTAAAATCAGGCATGGTGGCATATACCCATAATTCCAGCTCTCAGGAGGTGACAGCAAGATCAGGGGTTCAGAGGGTCATCTATTCTCAACTATGTAGTGAATTGAAAGCCAGAATAAGCTACTAGAGAGAATCTCAATAATAAGTAATAATAATAATAGTAGTAGTAATAATAGTAATAATAATAATAATAACAAAAACTGAGTATTGGTGAGGAGAAGGGGGTTTATGAATAAGAAAAGTGTTACCGGTCTATAAAGTTACCTCAACAAAGAAACCTGAAGATACAGCTCAGATTTCTTAGTCCACCTATTTCTTCAGAAAATAGATCTTTTATGTTGCAGGCATATAATGGGAACATAGCAATAAATGAAGCAGAATCCAGACTCTCACAGGACTTACTTCCCAGTGAGAGAACTGTCCAGTGCCCACAGAAAACAGCAGCAACAGCCTCAGATGTATCAGGTGATGCTAAGTGCTCTCACTCTTTCTCTCTCTCTTACACACACACACACACACACACACACACACACACACACACACACACACACACACACAGGCCTCACAAAGGTATCCTGCATCTACCCACTCAAGTTGGAAGTGAGGCAGGCTTGCTACTGTTCCAGGAGGAATCCTTGAAGGCGGTGTGACTGATTTCCAGCAAAGTCAACTGAAAGAACATGGGGCTTCCTTTGAGCTCTCTCTTCTCATTTTCCTGCTCCCTGGTAAGGAAAAAAAGTTTAAAAATTGAACGCTTACCTTTGTCTAAACCAAATCAAACAGAGGGTCCCTCTGTGCATCTTTTTTTTAGATAGACCAAGAACATGTGAGTAACAGAGGCTTGGCCATGAGAGACAGAAATGAGTCACAGACAGAATGGACCTGCCGTGTTTGGTTTAAGCATCTCTGCTGGCATAGCCTGGCTTGGCACCTCTAAACTCCAGGCAATACTCTTCTAGGCAAAGCTAAGCAAGGAAGGAAAGCTTAGTTAACTGTCTCATGAGAAGCCCTTCAACAGAAAAGATGCAAACGCTGGATCTGACAGGTTTAAGATTCCCTCCAGCGGAATGTTCTATCAGCATTTCAGAGCTGATACCCTTCCTCAACACTAAACAGCCATTTTCCCACCCACTTTCATCCCAACTGTTGGGGTCCATGGTAGTAACAGTCAAGAGAAAATTAGATGTGGTTTTCAGTTTAACTCCATGTTTTCCCTTTCTTTCATTTTTTTTGTTCCTTCCACCCTCTTTTTTCCGTTTATTCTGACTCATAAAAATTAAACCAGTCTCCTCTATCCTTCCATCAGACTATGTATATTCAAATCTGAGTGTAAAATATGGGTAATTAAAAGGAAGATAGATGTAAGAAAATTGAAATAGAGGAGCTGGAAGAACGGGAAGTCACAATAGTAGAAGGAAAATCCCCAAAGAGAGCAGTAATTGTCAGTGTGCTTCCAGACCCACAGCTATGAATACACACACATCTTGGATTCCCTTCCTAGAGCTGCCATAACAAAATATCATAGGTTGTTGGCTTAAACAGCAGAAGTTTTCTTCCCTCTCAGTCCTGAGGCTAGAAGACCAAAGTGTAGGCAGGGTTCATCTGAGGTCTCCCCACTTGCTTATAAACAGCTGTCTTCTTGTCATGTCCACACATGTTCTGTGTGTGCCTCCAGCCAAATGTCCCTTTCTTATATGATGACAATCACATCGTCTCAGAGGCCACTCTAATGAACTCACTGTAAGTTGATGATCCCTTTAAGGACCCTACCATTAAATGCTGTCACGCTTTCTAGTGCTAAGGTTTATAATGCCAGCCAATGACCTAAAAGCTGAGAACCAGGGGATTTTTCCTTCTTCCTTCCTCAGCTCTCAGCTATTTGCTCCAGCACGAAGGATAATAGGCATGCTCGCAGAACCAGCAGCAACAGAGAGGCCATCACTACATCAACACCTAGAATGCTTGCCAGATGTAACATCTACACAGAGTAGGCCCTGAATGACAGGTTCCAGGTGGTACCCTACCTCAGTTGGAGTCCAGCAAGGAATTTGTCTGTGACCCCTGAAACTAGAGACTAGAGTCTCTTTCTAATTTAAGACACTAAGAGATGGATTTCTTCAGTGGTGGGTCATGGGGGAAAAGAAAGTTTCCTCTTTGCCAAGGGAGTAGTCATCAGAGCATGAATAACTCCTCTTATCTAAGCACACACATTTTCCTAGGCTCCCTAGGGCTGAACATTCTGTCCTTCTTTTCTTTATTTTTAAAAAAAAATCACAGAGCCTTATCATTTCCTTTGCCATCCCAATTCCTGTATCTTGTTCATGACTTCTGGGCATTAGAAAAAGAGAGACAGAACAGAAAAAGAAAGCAATAAAGAAGAGAAGAGAAGGGGGAAAGGTGGGTGGGAAGGAAAGAGAGGACAGAAAAAAGAAAGAGAGGAAGGAAAGGACAAATGCAGGGAGGAGAATACTGCTCAAAGAAAACAGGAACCCTGAATCCTCAGAGTCAAGGAAAAATTATTGGTTCCATCAGACATCACTTTCCCCTTAATTTGGACTTTTCTAGAATTCTCAAATTAATTTCTAAGACCCCGCCCTCCACTCCCCCCTGCTTCAAACCTGAACTCTTACCCACATCTCACTGTAGTAATAGTATGATGGTTTGTATATGTTTGGCCCAGGGGATGACACTATTAGAAGGTGTGGCCTTATTTGAGTAAGTGTGGCCCTGTTTGAGTAGATGTGGCCTTGCTGGAGTTGGTGTGTCACTCTGGGTGTGGGATTTAAGACCCTCATCCTAGCTGCCTGGAAACCAGTTCTGCTAGCAGTTTTCAGATGAAAATGTGGAACTCTCAGCTCCTCCTGTGTCATGCCTGCTTGGATGCTGCCATGCTCCCTCATTGAGCTCCAACTGTCAAACTATCAAACACTTGCTTACCAATGAAGAACCCTCTTCTAGTCTCCCACAACTGGATGTTGTCGTAGTGTTAAGAGCCAAAGACCTTTCCACCTTCATTTCTTCTAGACTGGATCAGCCTTTTAAGAGAAGTCAGGCTTACTTGGCAACCCCATGTCTAAATAGCACAACTCATACAACATTCTCCTTGGACAATCAGAAGGTCAGTCTGGTTTAAGTACGTGTGTGTGCGTGTGTGTGTGTGTGTGTGTGTGTGTGTGTGTGTGTGTGTGCGCGCGCATGTGTGTTGCTCTGCTGATGAGATGGATTCTGAGTGCACTATGCAGACTTGCTATGGGGGTGGAAGATCTATAATAATTATGCAGACATGGCCCCTTGGGCAGTCTGTCCATTCAATGTCACAGCTAAAACTACTGACGTTGGCTGGAGAGTGGGAGAGTCTCTGTTATATTCTTTCTCCTCCTCCCATACGTGTTGCTCAAGAATTAAAGAGAGAAATGTCAACTGTCCGGTATAGTCTATCAGATAAACCTGTCAAAGGAGCAAAGCCGTGTGTATTAAGCTTACTGCAGCAGAGAACTCTATCTTGTCAGACTCTCAGCAATGTTTCAAAGAAGCCTCCTTCTGCTGTACTGGCTCAAAAAAGATTAAGGTGACTCTTTTCAATTGAGGACCTAATTGGAATTAAATTCCCATGATAATAAAGTTTAGTGGACATGACAAAGAGTACTGATATGTCTTGATATGCAAACTCTTCCTCTGTAAGCAAGTTATCTGTTTAGGAAAACAAATTAGCATTCTGATAAGGGAGCTGTTTGTCCACCTGAGAAAACTGGTTGTCTGAATCAACTGATGTACAGTGACATTACAGGTATCTGATTCTTAGTCACACACACATACCCCATAACCACATCTCAGCATGAGCTGGAGAATAAATAAAGAATGGCTTTAACCAACAGTGGTTACCTTTTAGTCTTGTGATCATTCATATGTGTGTTAATATTTGAGGTGACAGGTTCATGTATCAGGTTCAGACTATAATTGGCTTTACTTCTATAAATGTTTTCCTGTTGACAGGAATAATGGCCTTTCATGATGCTTATATCTTGACCCCAGCACCAACAAATAGGCTACATTACATGGCAAGAGGAACTTTGTATATATGAAGTTACAGACTTAAAAGAGAGTTAGTTCCTCACCTATTATCTGTTGGTGTGATCTAACCACAAAGACTCTAAAAGGCTGGAAACTTCCTTCCAGATGAAAGTAGAAGAGGTGAAGCAGGGGTGAGAAGTGAGAAAAATGCTAAGAGTGAGAAGGATTTGACATACGTTTACTGGTCCAATGATGTAGGAAACTACAGGGACAGATCAAAAGAAACCATCAGGAAAAAAGGATCGTCCTCAGATGATGGCCAGCAAAGAAAGGGGCTTTTTTTTTTTTTTAAAGCTGTGGTGCTCTTAGCAGTACCTAATACCATTACACTGGAATTTGATGTTTGTTTTTCTCTACTATCTTTTCTGGAAAAGTCACAATTCCAGGGTTTAGGTCACGTAAATGTTGCTTAAGAGGATATTGAGAGAAAGAGTCTCATGTGCACTCCTGCTAAAACTGAGTGCAATACAAGTGTTTCTTAAATAGAAAAGAACAGAGCTGAGGATGAGAAGTAACACTTCTAAACACAAGGGCCAGCATTCAAAAGAATATGAGTGAACCCCTTGAGTTAACCTCAGTGACGTCATAACCAGTAGGCAGTCTTCACCCAAACTCCATTGATACTCTTCACGGGAAAAGAAAAAGACCATTATAAAAGTTCATATTTAAGCACAAAAGATTTCAAATATCCTAAATAGTCCTAAGCAAAGAGCAATGCAGGAGGTATCATCATTATTCTAAGACCTGTAGTAACGAAAACAAACATGTAGACCCCACAAATGGTAATGGAAAAACTGAACAACTACACATAGAAGTCTGAAATGAGATCCCTACCTATCCCTTGCCCTGTGCAAAAAAAAAAATTATTCAAAATGGATCCAAAATTTGAATATAAGACCTGACCCTTTGAAAATACTGGAGGAAAGCAGAGAAATAGTTTCAATATATTAAGACTAGGCTGTGACCAGTAGCAACCAGTTTTGTGTGTTGGGTTTTTGCCAATACTTTTCTGTAAGTGCTGATCAGATCTAAGAGTCCACTGGTTGAATCTTCTAAGTATACTGTTACACTGTCTTACACAGCACGGGTGAAGTTTTCTCTCTTTTTACATTTTTGAGACTATCATACAGTAAAATTAAAAAAACATCTGTACAGCAAAGGAAACAAGAGGAAAAGGACAGAATAGGGACATTTACTTTACTAGCTATTTACTAGCAAGGGGGTAGAATTCAGAATATAGAAGCAGCAGAGAAAAATTAAACACCAAAAGAATAAATAACCCAATCAACAAATTACCAAATTAATTGGACAGTGTTACAAAGAAGTACACATAGTAAATAAATACCCAAACAGATGATAAATACCATAGGCAGCAGGAAAAGGCAAATCAAATCTATACTGAGTCCTTCTCTCACCACAAACAGAATAACTATTTTTAAAAATGAACAAATGCTAGAGATTATGCAGAGGGAAAGGACACATTGTTGGCTGAGACACACATTTACACATTCATACCATCACTGTGGAAATCAGCATGGATGCTACTCAAAGAACTAAAAACAACCTGCTAAGTTTGAACTGTAACATTTTTGACTATCTACCTCAAAGAAGCTAAGTCAGTATATAATAGAAGCACTCGTACCCCCATGTTTGTTGGGGAACTGTTCACAGCAGCCAAATTATGGAATGAGCCTAGATGCCTATCAATGGGTGAATAAGAAATAAACCTGGTTTTACAATGTAATGTTACTCAGACGCAAAGAATAAACCTATGCCATTTGTAGAAAAATAGATGGGACTGAAGATTATCCTATTAAGTGAGACAAACCAGCCTCAGAAAGACAGCTATTGAACAGTTTTCTCATCTTCAAATCTAGAAACCAAATCTTTAAATCTTCAAATCTTTAAAACCAAATATAGGAACTATTTTAAACTAAAAGTAGAAGCAAAGAAGGGATAAGATCCGCTGTATGGAGTAAAAGGGTAAGAGACTAAAAGGGGGTGACTGTGGTCAAAATACATTGTTTACGTATACAAACATGTCATAACAAAAAGTGTTATTTTGCACAAATAGGGTATACTTTTTTTTTTCAAATCTCAAGGTGCTGATAATCTCACAATGGAAATGTTTCCTTTTTCCAGTCTTTACATGTATTTCCAATTTTCTCTTTCTGGAAGCAAAGGTCACATCTGGACTGGGCTGTATTTCCTCACAACAAACTTCGAGAATTCACCCTGTAGAGTCTTCAGCATCCAGAGCAATCACACTACAGTCCTCTCTGTGTGTTCTATATGATCTGGAATCTCTAAGGACAACCTCAAGTTTTCTTACCATCTGTCCTTATCAGCCGGGTTTTTGCAACTACGGTTCTGGGTCAGAAGTTCCCAAGACTACTAGTACGTAGTAGTCATGATTCTAGAAAGACTTTTGAGGTTCAGAAAAGTAGTCACTTGATATTTGCCAGGCACAACAATGAAGCAATCCAGAATGAATTTGGTGAGAGGGAGAGTCGCCTTGGAAGAAAGTCTGACGGAGCAACACAGGGTGACTTTAGTCCTCCCTACATCATTATACAACAACTTGACAGAAGGCACATGGGGAAGCCCCGGGATGACTTTGACTCACATCTGAACCCTAGGAAATGCTAAAAAAGCAGGCTTTTACCCTGACATGACGTTGAAAACACCCCTTGAGATTTTAACCTTCACTGAAGGGGCTTACCTTTAAAGTGAAATTGGGCTTAGGGGAAGAGGAGTTTCCTTTATCTTGGGCAATGACCTTTCTAAGTATTACAGACAAAATGAACACACTCCCCTGGACTTCAGTCCTTTCTTTGTCCCCATTCCCATCAGGCGATCAGCTCCCACCTCCTGTGGAATGCTTCTGTTTATGGAGTAGCTAAGGGAAGGTGCTCAGAGGAAGAGGGCTGTGTGCCCATGTTTGAGATAACATAATAAGCAGATGCCACACCGGAAGAAGGAAGTAACGAGCTGCCTAGCGTGCATTAAATGGGCATTTATTGATTACATGAGATTTTTTATAGCAATGTGTTTTTACAGAAGTGCCAATTTCCTTTGGTGAAGCTGTCTAGTTCATAAAGGAGATCCAAAGAATGCTCGGGTGCCTTTTATGTCTTTTTACTGTGGTTCTGTATGTCTCTATTCATTGATAATAGCAAAGAGGAGAAATTCTGGCACATTTTATCATTATGCAAATAAATGTATGAGGTTTTCAATAACTTTCTTAAGATAAATTGCTAATTTCCATTTAAAAAGCAAAGCCAGAACTCTTTTATTGAATGACCTTGGTCCCAAGCTGTTTTGCAAAAACAAGTCATTTCTATAGCCCATTTCTAGAACTTACATTTTTTTTTGTCAAGCGCTTCAAAAGGCAGCACAATGTGTGCTCATGCACACACACACACACACACACACACACACACACACACACACACACACACACACGATAAATAAATAGTTCACTAAAGCTGATAGAAAATATCCACAACTGTCATCCTACCATTGGTGCTAAGTCCAGGGGTGCATGGTATTGTTCTCCATTTAGTTTTGCCTAGCAATTGTGGTCTTCAGTATAGCTCCCTGTAGATCATTTGACTCCATGGAAACCCACAGCACCTGTTGTCATGTGCATGATGTCTTATCTCCATTTGAAATTGAGTATCTCAGCAACATGGGTCCGGGTGCTCCTATGGCTTTTCTAAAATTCCTCTTGATGAATCTGAAGGATGGTTTCTTGGCACCAAAGAGAGTTAAGGTATAAGATAAATGGCAGATGGACCAATCCTTGATAAGTTCCAGAGATCAGTGCATCCTACCAACAAAACAGTGAGCCTGCCCATCACTCAGTTGAAAAGCTCAGAAAACAGGGCCATTTCTAGAACTTACATTTTTTTTTTGTCAAGCACTTCAAAAGACAGCCCAGGGAGGATGCTTATAAGTACACATACATGTAACATTCTTCCAATAAAACCTCAACCAATAGTCTCAATTTTCAGGGAAAAAAATTTGACAAAGGATTCCACAAGCCTTCCAGGGCAGTCATCCTTGGACAGATCAGAAGAACATGAGTCCTATCATTACCCTTTATGTCTGCCATGCTTTCCCACCTGCCAAGGAAAGCCCAGAGCAACAGCTTCTTGGGGCCTTAAACTTCCTAGCTCTCCTTGGTGAACTATGCTTCTTCCGGTAAAGACCCGGTGATAAAACGCCAATGTTGATGAAGAACACTAAGCTAGCAAGAAAGTCATCATAGTCTTAGAAGTTGTTCTGAACCCTGGATGATTACCATGCCTGTCTGTCCCTTTCCTCGTGGCAATCAATATTTCAGCAATATCTGCTTGGAAACTCTACTCAGATGGCTTCCTTGTGACTTGTACACGGGGCTAGGTATATGTGGGAAATATTTCCAAGATAGGGACTTCAAAAACTGAGTGAAATAGCAATAAGATTTGCCCTTGAAAAGAATTCCTAACAGAAACTGTTCACAGTTATTGAAGAAGAATGAGAGACTCTGTATCTCCACAATTCTATCATCAGGTACGCATGGACAAGAGGCAGCTGCCACAATCTACATGTCACAGCTAAGACAGCTCACACTGAACAAAAGCAGATAGAATCCAGAGCCAACGTGATTTGTCTTCTTCCCAGAGCTAGAGCTCTGTCCTCCCTGCCTTGTCACTGTACATAGGGGACAGGAGCTGGGAGACTTTCACTTACTAGACAGAGAGCTGACACAACTGCAGATGAGACAGTCTGACACACAGGTCCCCAGTGGAAGATAAGGGAAGAACCCTTTGGTGAAACAGAAAACAAGAGAAAAGTGTCGAAGTTGGTATTTTTTCTGCTAGGCTTGGAAGGGTTAAGGGAATAATTCATAAAGGAATGACTGTATCTTCTCGGTCTTTCTCACATCAACAATAAAACACTTGGTTTTATTTAATTTTGGTTTTCAAATGAGTGTTGTAAAGGCAGAGAAGGAAGAACTTGTCGCAGACACTCTTCTAATGTCTGATTTAAGGCATAAATACAATTGTGAGTTACATATTTTCAACCTAGGTCTATGGAGCAAGGGCATATATGGGACTTACTTGGAGCATTTGCTGATTTTCATAGTATAAATATTCCCCTCAAGTACTGATCTAACTGTTATCTATAAGATCATAAGAATTTAGACATGAGCGTTCAAGCGCCAGCAGCTCCAGAACAATAACTGCTAAAAGCCTGTCATAGAGAAGGAACAGCCAGGAAATCACAGGAACCCACCTTCCTGGCTAACTGATCCAAACAGACACACACACACACACACACACACATACATATAGATATATACATATACATATATGCACACACACACACATACATATAGATATATACATATACATATATGCACATACACATGCACATACACACAATCACATTCACACACCTACATACACATGCCCACACACATATACACACACAACATGCATGCACACAAACACTACCACCATGTAAAGCACTATTTTCCTGTTACATAGACTTGAGAAGCTTCTGTGAGAAGCAGCATATGAAATGCCTTTCAGTAACTGTCATTTTACAGTGGTGTTGACTAACTTCCCTTATAGCTAGTTGTGATAGAAGGGAGAGAGAGGAAGCATTAAGTGATTTCATGGACCTTGGCTTCTTGGTACCATAGACATTGTCTGAAACTGAATGGGAGGGGTATCTTATGAGACTTTGCACTACACTTTTTCGACTGTATATTATATTATAACACACACATATATTTATGACAACTAATAGTTGACACTTTTAAACTATGGTGTTAACATTGTTTACTTCTCAGTGAACACACACTAAACCAACAGCTAATGTGTAGAACTGTTAGGGCAGGTAGGGACAGAAGTTTTGAGTAACTGAAAAACGATGTTCTAAAGAACATATTCAATGATATCAAATCTAATCGATCAACTCCAAAATGTGGAGTCCCACTAGACAAGTATTGCATCTCCCAGCATAAGCCAGTGACGGGAGGCTAGCAATAGCCTTTAAAGATCGGATCAATCCTTTGTGGAGCTTGACTAGATTCCCAAACACAAGAGGTCATGGAGTCAAGTAGGGAATTTGAGCACAGTATCAGATTGTGTTGGAAGTTATGCTATTTTGTTAGTAGAGAGAATGGTTTTATTTTAACTGTGTGTGTGTGTGTGTGTGTGTGTGTGTGTGTGTGTGTGTGTGTGTGTTAATGGCCAAGAGATGAGTCAGACAGATTAAATCAAGTGTTGCCAAGCTGAGTGATGACCTAAGGTCCATGGTCTAGTCTCTGATTCATTTTATGCTAACATTTTTTTTTCTGGCTAGTTTTATGTCAACTTGACACACAAGCTGTAGTCATCTGAGAAGAAACTTCAATTGAGAAAATACCTCCAGAAGATCAGGCTGTAAACAGACAAGCCTGTAGGGGGCATTTTCTTAGTGATTGGTGGGGAGAGGTTCCAGCACATTATGGGTGGAGCCATCGCTCTATGGGTAGTCCTGGCTTCTATAAAAAAAAAAAAAAAAATCAAAAGACATGAAACAGAAAGGAGAAATCCTAGATATGGTTCTTAAAACCATGGTGATTAGATAGAAAGAGGAAAGAAAATTCCAGTAAAACGTATCCATGGGCACCAAAGAAGCATCTGCAGTTGTTTGTTTTGTTTTGTTTTATTCCGTTTTTTATTACCCAGAGAAGGAAAACTTGAATTTGACAGTCCCTGGTGGAAATGTGATGGGACAGACAGATTCCATGACAGGCTTCAAATTGGCAGCTCGGGAATTTTGGCCTTAAAAACTCAGGAGCCTGCCCCACATGTGGCCCATACACATAGAGCCACCCAATTAGAAAAGATGGATGAAGCAAAGAAGTGCAGACCGACAGGCGGATGTAGATCGATCCTGAGAGACACAGCCAGAATACAGCAAATACAGAGGCGAATGCCAGCAGCAAACCACTGAACTGAGAAGGACCCCGTTGGAGGAATCAGAGAATGAACTGAAGAGCTTGAAGGGCTTGAGACCCCATATGTATAACAATGCCAAGCAACCAGGGCTTCCAGGGACTAAGCCACTACCTAAAGACTATACATGGACTGACCCTGGACTCTGACCTCATAGGTAGCAATGAATATCCTAGTAAGAGCACCAGTGGAAGGGGAAGCCCTGGGTCCGGCTAAGACTGAACCCCCAGGGAACTAGACTGTGGGGGGGAGGGGGGCAAGGGGGGAAGGGGGATGTTTGCCCGGAAACCGGGAAAGGGAATAACACTCGAAATGTATATAAGAAATACTCAAGTTAATAAAAAAAAAAAAAAGAAATGTATAATAGTTCCAAATAAATGGACACATTGAAGCCAAAAAAAAATAAAATAAAACAAAAACTCAGGCTTCAAGCAGCTAGTCAGAAACTGCCCCTACCACCTGGCCTGAAGCAAGGATAATGGGTCAGCAATTTCCAGCCAGCCCTCATGCCCTGGTAATGGAATGTCCTTAGAGATAGAGTAAGTCACAGCCAACCTACCCCAGGATGCTCCTAAAGTGCTTTAAGTTGGGCCTTCGAGCTCACTTCGGGATCTGTCTCTTGGTAATGGGAGATCTTATCATGCTGGACTTCTGCAGAATGAACCCTCATTGCAGTTACATACTGTTTGGGTCCAGGGTATCATTCTTGGGTGAACCAAGGACCCTTACTTCACCAAAGAACCAGAAGCTGGCCAGGCAATGCATGGAGTGTGGACAGGCAGAGCGATGAGCCTGGCTGAGCCTGATGCAAACCATCTTTAGTTATGGGAGGTGTGTGACTAAGTGCACATGAATTAGTGCCTGCTGTAACGACACATGTGTGTGTGCGTGTGTGTATGAATGTGTGTGTGCGCGTGTGTGTATGTATGTGTGTGTGCGTGAATGTGTGTGTGTGAATGAGTGTGTGTGTGAATGTATGTGTGTGTGAATGAGTGTGTGTGTGATGAATGTGTGTGTGTATGAATGTGTGTATGTATGACTGTGTGTGTGTATGAATGTGTGTGTATGTGTGTGCATGTGTGTGTATGAATGTGTGTGTGATGAATGTGTGTGTATGTGTGTGTATGAATGTGTGTGTGTGTATGACTGTGTGTGTATGACTGTGTGTGTGTATGAATGTGTGCGTATGTGTGTGCATGTGTGTGTATGACTGTGTGTGTGTGTGTGACTGTGTGTGTGTGTGTGTATGAATGTGTGTGTATGTGTGTCCATGTATGTGTGTGTATGTGTGTGTATGACTGTGTGTGTGGATGAATGTGTGTGTGTATGAATGTGTGTGTGTGTGTGTGTGTGTGTGTGTGTGTGTAATAAAGTTCAGATGCCTCTCCACTGCCTCTCCAAGTCAGGAACTCATATGTGGCTGTCAAGGGAAGACTCCCTGCTCTCCTGTGCAGCTGCAGAATAAACAACTTCCTTTGACATTTGTGTGCAGCAGATGGACCCACAGTTTCTCCAGGCCACAGGCCTTGGTACACCAGCAGCATCTGACTCTGTCACTTGTATGTCCACCTGCTGCTCCTAAGCACACAGCTGAACTTGGCTGGTGTGGCAGGCTCTGCAAGTGAGGGAACCTGGGACTATGTGAAGCTACAGAAATGCTTTATCCTACGTTAGGAAGGGAGACTGGGGAGAACCTGTGAAGTGTTTATCTCCCAATCCATAGGACATTTAGGAGTGGGGCTGTCCATGGATATATGCTTAGTTGTATTTAAGGTGTTTGAGTGCGCGCTCCTGCATGTGTGTGTGCGTGCGTGTGCACGTTCATGCGTGCGTGCGTGGTGTAGGCCAGAGGTTGACTTTGGGTCATTTTCAGTGGCTCTTCTCCACCTTTTTTGAAGCAGGATCTCTCACTGAGCCTAGAATTCACGGACTCAGCTAACTAGACTAGCCAGTGAGCTCTAGCAACATGCCTGTCTCTGACTCCCAGCCCTGATCATAAGCACTTATTACTGTGGCCAGAGTTTTACAGGGATGCTGGGAATCTAGAGTTGTGTTCTCGTGCTGCATGGCAAAGCACCTTACCAACTGAACCATCTGCTTGGCCCCAAATATTTTCAATTTTGTACTTTTATTTTAATCATTGTCTTAAAAATTCAAGAACTCCAATACTGGAGTCATCTTAGCATTAAATAATATTGTAGGATTTCAGTTCCATGACCATGTTAGGCCTTGTGCCAGCGTATGTCAATCATGCTTCTGTGTGAACAAAGGCATCTAAGCCTACATCAGAAAAATATTCCTGGAGCCAGGTTCAGGCCTGTAATCCCAGCACTTAGGAGGCTGAGGCAGGAAGATCAGAAGCCTAAAGCTAGTTTTGACTCCATAGCAAGTCAGAGACCATCTTGGGCTCATAACACCCTTCCTCAAAAGACACTTTTGTAAATTGCTGGGAGAACAGAGCCATCCCATCTCTCCCACAGCATGCTGAACCACTATTGTATGCACACTAGCTCAAATTTACAGGCCTAATCTCTTTAAGTAAATAAAGAATCTTTGAGTAGCATTGTATTAAACTTGGCATTGCAGACTAAGGTTAGCATGCTGTCAGTTTGGATCATGGCTAAAATCTGACTGTCTTCTATTAGTAAACACAGTTCTGAGTTTACCAATAGCCTTCTTGTCTCTATTACTAGTGTAGTTATTGTAAATGTTTATTATAAAAGTGTTTTGTTTGTTTGTTTGTTTGTTTGTTTTTAGTGTCAGCCACTGCTATTCATCCATGTGGGGCTTTAGACTTGTTATCTCAGTAAATCCCCACTGTCTTTTCCCAGCTGCGCAACATTGCTACTTCAGTTCCTTCAGCTTTAAAATGAGGATGGCAATAAGGATTCTGACTACTGAATAGGGTTTTGAGAATTAAACGTGTAAGTACAGAGGTGTGAGTGTTCTGAACATAGAGATGAACGGGAATCAGTTTCACAAATTGCCTGGTGCCTTGTGAGTTATGGACAACTTCTTCATACTCGGAAGGGCATGAGATGATCCCTGGGGCTGTCTCTGAGTACCCTTACTACCTTGACAGCTTCATAGTGGAGACAGACCTTTCTGAGGAAGGCAGGAGCCCACATAGATGTAAGCATTGTTTCCAACTACTATCCTGAGCATACGTAGAACTCATAAGATGCCTTGGATCTCAAAAACTAGATTCGAGTTTCTCATATAATTTTCAAAATTTTAATAAGAATCAATGCAATGTCAAGCAAATGCACGCTGATTAAAACTAATTAACGGTTAACTCTGTACCTATTGCCTTGCTATCTTTTTGAAGATCTTAGGGAAGCATCTGCTGCAAGATCTGTGAACATATTTGGAAGTGCTATAACTGAGTCACTGTGATATGTGTGGTTCTGCACTGATCATTATCAAACTCGAACATGCACAAGAACAAATCCAAAGGGAGGGAAAGTGGAGATGTAAGCCAATATTTTAAAATCTACCAGGCAAGTTTGCTTCAATCATCATTAACTCAGTCACTCAACAAACAGCTATTTTATGCCTAAACAATGGTTCTCTTTTAAGCATTTATAGAAGGCCAAGATCAAGGTGTAGAATTGTTAGTCAATGTGCACTGAGCTATGGCTAACATGTAATATCAAGCAAATTCAAAACATTTTTATTCTGTCATGGAACTGATAGATACAGTATTTATTATAAATTTGAAATCCTTACTGCCTGACTAGTATTTATGATAAGGGAGTGAGCTAGTTGTTGGATATTGTTGGCAATTCCACTTCAAAACTAAAATGTCCTACAAATCCTATTTAATGTTTTTGGATCGGTTTGATTGAAGAGAATCTTGAGATTGTAAGGTAAGCTACTTATCTGTCTGAATCAAGATTTTTATAGTGCTGTATATTCAAGAGCAGATTACAGAAATCAATTGAATAGAGTATTACATTGAGAATACAAGCATCAACCACATTCACAATTTCCAATTCTTACGTTCATTGAAAAAGACAGCTCTCCTTCCTCTTTGTATATTACCAAAGTTTTTATGGAGGTCTGACGGCTTCCAGAATTTTTTTTATTCTGACATGAGCAAACATGTATAACATTCTATTTAGCTCATATTGGTCAGTATTTTCTGTGACCAACTTTCCAACAATTAGGAAAAGAGAAAGGAGAAAATATTGGATAAGTAGATATTTTCAAAGTCCCACCTTCAAACGTTTAGTGTATTGGACTATTGAGAAAAAAAATTGTCTCCAAAAGCAATATGTTCATGAAGGTTTCTTTTTTTCTTGCTGGATTCAAGAAACCAGAAGACCAAGGAAGAGAGAAGTCTTCATGACATCTACCCTCAGAAACCGAGCTTCTAGCTCTATAAGAAGGAAAATGGAATTTGTTATCAGAATAGTAGATTACAGAAGCTTTCTAATCTTCACAAGCTTCCTCCCTTTGCTTACATGTTGACCATAGAACCCTTAAAGAAAACTTTTTTTTAAAATGAAACTAAAATCCATTGTGTTATTTATTTTCTGTGGCTAAGACCAAAGGCAACCTAAAAAGGGGAGAGTTTATGTGGGATTACGTTTCCAGGGGAAGAGTTCATAATGACCGCAGATGGCAAGGAAACGAGTATCCAGGGCAGGAAGCTGTGAGATCATATCTCCATCCACAGGCAGGAAACTAAGAGAACAAACTATAAGTGTGTGTGTGTGTGTGCCGTGAGGTAGGGGGTGTCCTGCTGCTGTTGCACATCCTTCAGCAAGGCCACACCTCTCATAGGTTCTATAGCCTCCCAAAACAGCACCACCACCCAAAGAACAAGTGTTCAAATATGTGAACTCTCTAAAAACACCAAATCCATAAAGAAAAATGGAAGAACTCTATCTCTACTTTAAAAGTCTGCAAAGGAGAGAGTGCTCAGACTTCCTTCTAGAAATACAATCAGGCTTGATTGGTCTGGCCTGGGAAGCTAAGATATACCCCTAATCCTGCTTACCAGTTGCACCTGCTCCCTTGGGCGAGCTTCCCCCTCGTGCTTTCCCCTGCATATAACGTAACAGCTTTCACCAGACATGCATGCTCTATCTTAGCTTTCCTGAAAGTATAGCTGAGATTAGGCATTCGACACAGAAGTATGGGTAATGGTTAAGAACCCCTTCCCTGGAGGCAGACTGCATTGGTTGAATCACAGCCGCAGCACTTAGTGCCTGCACTTCCATGAGTTAATGAACCCTCAAATAGCCTTAGTTCCTGCTCTGTACAATAAGATAATAACGAGACCTTTCCAACAAAATGGTTAATTATGTAGGGGATGTAGAACTAAAGAGGTGGTGTATGTTATAAAGTGTTCAATAAACATTAACTGAATGCCTAGGATTGCTCCACACTCCTCCCACAGTCACTGAAATAGCAACAAGGAAACAAACAAAAGGAAGAGGCAAGGAGAGGACTTTGAGCCAGCACCATAATGAATTAATCTGTAGGTATTTGGGGGATTTAAAGAGGTGTTCCTGGCTGTGTTTTCTGTTGCTATAACAAAATACCACAGATCTGATAACTGATAAGGAAAAGAAACTGAGAAGTCTGAAATGGAAGACCGCACAGAAGGCTTTAATTCTACAACTCATGCTGGAAGGGAAGAAAGTGTTAGGGAAAGGGGCATCTTCTAGCCCCTTTGATAACTGGGCTACTCCCACATACAGGCATTAATCCACTCGGGAAGGCACAGAAGGCCAGTAGTCTCCTATTAGGTTCCACTTCCCAGAATCTTTGAATTGGGGAACAATTTTCCAATGTTCAAACAATAATGAAGAATACGTAAGCTTTCAACAAGAAAGAAACATATATATTTATGTAAACAATATTATAAATTTATATTATATATATTTAAACACTAGGGAAGAATACATATATTTTTCACATGTCAAAAAGATATATTTATATACAATATTATATACTTAAATATGTCATATATTTGTGCTATATATTTTTATATAATATATTTATATATATTCAAACACTAGTAAAGAATACATATACTTTCTACATGTGATATATATATGTGTGTGTATGTGTGTGTGTATATATATGTGTGTGTAAATGGATCATTTAGTCTAAAAATACATCCATAGATTATTGAAAACTCCTCTTTCCAAAAGGAGTATCTTCTCCTTGAATTGTAGGCTAGACATGGTGACCCATTTGTAATGATTATAACAAAACAGAATGGTCAGTGTGAAACTTCATGGGAGATCATAAACATATGGTGGCTTCATCCTTTCTCACCCGTGTAGATAACTCACTTTAGGAGGCCATTTAAATCATCTATGCAGAGATGCATGAGGCATCCTACCACATCTGGGAAGAGCGGAGACAACCCACCAGGATTGTCCCACCAATCCCATTAGGATTCCCGGGAACAGGTCCTTAAGCTGGCTCAGCCTCCAAATGACTGCTGCCCCTGTGTATCCTTACCGTAACCATATGAGAAAAACTTGTGTTTCTTAAGTATGTGTATGTGGGGGTGTGGGTGCAGACATGCCACTGCATGTATGTGGAAGTCAGGGGATAATAACTGCCTGGGATACAGATACTGAATTCATGCCTGGGCACAAGCCTTTATCCACTGAGCCATCTCAGAGGACCAAACCACTCAAATTCTTGGCCAGAGAAACTGAGAGTCAATCCTTGTTGTATTAATCCACCACTTTCTGGAGTTGTTTTATACAATAATGGAGAACAATGCAAGGAAATGTTACTGGCAATCCTATACACAGTAAAGGATGTAGAACTATTATGAGCAACCTCGCATCAGTAAATATGTAGATGAAAAAAACATAGTCCTTCAAAATTACAACTTACCAAGTTTTATCCTGGAAACCCCCAGGCTACCAAGATAACTTTATATCTATCTATTAGTGGGATAAAATTTACAATAAAAAATTTGCAGGAATAAAACTCCAGAGTAACCTTGTTTTACTAATTGATTCTAACAAACATTTAGAGAACTGACAATGATAATGTCAATCAGTTTTGAAATATAAGAGAAAAAGCATTTCTGAATGAGTTATATTAGGCCAACATTGTCTCTATTTTAAAACACAATAAAGAAATGCTCAGGAACGAAAATAGCCTCATGAAAACAAAAATCCTTTAAAAAATATTACCAGAGCAAACTGAGCAATGCACATGAAGAAAAGGTATCATGAAAATATAGAGGTTATCTGAGGAGCCCTACACAGATTTGATATTTGAAAAATCAATCTGCGAGTGAGGAGAGGTCAGTCAACAAGCACAGTGCTATGCCTTGATGGAACACTGGGATGGCTATTCTTAGTTGGTGATGTAACTGTCTGGAATTAACTAAAACCCCAAAATGGAGGGCATACCTGTGAGGGATTTTTGCTTAATTTGAAATAGGAAGATCTATTTCTAATCTGGATCTTTGAGGTGAGAAGTTGTCTTTATTCTGGATCTTGGAGGTGGGAAGACACATCTTTAATGCAAATCTTTTGAGGTGGGAAGACCAGTCTCTAATCTGGAGGCTACACCTTCTACTGGAAGTCTATATAAAGACATGGAAGAAGGAGTTTTTGCTCTTTCCTTGCTTTCTGACAAGGCATTAGAACTGACTTCTTCAGGATTTGGCCATATACTGAAGACAAACTAAAATATCCAGTCTTGGGGACTGAACAACTACTGGATTCTTGGACTTTCCATTCACAGGTAGCCATTGTTGGAATTGCCAGTAAGTCACTCTAATAAACCCCCTTTATAGATAGATACATAGATAGATAGATAGATAGATAGATAGATAGATAGATAGATAGATTGATTGATTGATAGATGACAGACAGACAGATATTCTATAAGTTCTGTTATCCTAGAGAGCCCTGACGCATACAAATACATTCTGGTGGCTCATGGCACAGAAGAAAGAACAGAATTAACAACAATGTATTGTATATCTCAGAGAGCCAGAAGAGAAGCTTTCAGTATATTCACCATAAAAATAAGACTGAGGGTAACACATATGCTAATTATAATGAGTGAATCATTATCCAATATATCGTGAATCAAAACACAACAGTGTACTTTACAAATATATACAAATGGCATGCATTAGTCTAAGGTAACTTTTAAAAATCAAGTTATATAATTTATACTATATAATATTTAAATATATGACCAGTTCAATTAAGGTGGGAAAAGTCTTTGATAATACTCAACAGACACTGATTTTTAAATCTATCCTCAAAACAGTAGGGGAACTGACACACTGCCCAGGAAAGGGGTCCTTACTGCACCATTGTTCTTGATTCCCATTTTAACTTAAAGGAAAGTCCTCACAGATTATCAGGAGCTCTTGATGTCCTGTAGATAACAAAGGAAAATGTTCTGAAATACCTTGCAGTGGGAACCCACATAGGTGGCACCAACCTTGCTCTCAATGAAAGAAGTATATTTGATATCATTTCTCAGCAGGGAAAAATCAAACAAAAACCATGATGAGTTGCTAATGGCTACAATCAACAAGGCTACTAGTATCCAGTGTTGGCAACAGTATAAACACGTAAATTTTTCATATACTCTTCGTGCAAATCAAAGATGACTGTGGGCCAGTGAGCTGACTCAATGTGTAAAGACACTTGTTCCCAAGGTTAAACACTGAGTTCAATTCCCAGGAACCACACGGTAGAACCACAGCTATTCCATGTAGTGGTAAATAAAAAACCATGGCGAGACACCATGCCATGCTAGCACCGGCACAGGTAGACCAAGGATGACCCATCCATGTGTGGCTCTAATTAGCTACCGGTAGCTATGAATATCATATAAGGGATGAGTTATTACAGGACAATTTGTCTTATCTAGGTGGACAGTTTATATCAATATCAATTGGCTCTGAGTTTCTTGTCTGGATGTTTTATGGAGTGAGAATTTACTGATATAATCTGATTGATAAATTACAAGCTTCTAGAGTTTTGATTGTACCGGGATACTGGGAACTGTAACAATAACCATTGGGTGCGGATGCTGGAAATGTGAGCAGAGTTCGCAGCAGAGAGTCGCAAGGGCAGCCGCTGCTGGGGACGGAGAGTAGCCAGCGCCAATGTGGGGCTAGCCATGGAGGCAGAGAGATCGCCTCAGAACCCAGAGAGTAACCAGTGGTAGCATGGGATGGAAATTGGGAATTTAATGAGTCAGGTAGAGACGTTTTGAGAACTCTGGGGGGGATGGAAACACCCCTCTAGTGCCATGTGGCCCCGCTGGTGCTGGGCGCTAGCTGGCACGGCGCCTCACCACCTTTTTTTTTTATTATTATTATTTATTTGCTTCATTCCATGTTGGCTCTGACTTCATGTGGGCCCATATATGCATACACAAACCCACAGAATAAACCTAAAATATGTTAAAATGTTGTTTCCATATTGTGCCAGGCATAATGATTCATGATTGTAATTAATACTCTAGGTAAGCTGGGGCAGCAAAGTTACAAGTTTGAAACCAGCCTGGGCTAAACAGTAGATTTGCAATAGTCTATCTGATGAGTTCTTATCTGAAAAAGGGATTCTACAAATTTTGAAAAAAAAAATTTCCCACCCGAGCCCTCCTTAAAATTTTTAATCTCTTATAACATGCAATTTAAACTTAACCTATGATTTAGCAATCCTAGCCAGGAGAAATAGAATGTATGCCCATAAAAAGGTTTGCACAGTAATTTTAAAACTTACTCGTAATTAATAAAAATAAAAAACAAATATCCTTCAGCAAAAGAGTAGATAAACTGTGGCTCCTAGTAGCCACTAAATATTACAATAACCATGGCAATAAAGAAACCACATGTAACACAGCACATAAATAAATCTCACAAAGCAGAATGAGCAAAAAGAGTTCTTTCTATGCCATATGAGAATTCCCACACATGAAAATCTCAAGAACAAGTTAATCTATTATAAAGCAATAGAAATGAAATAGTAGCTGTTAGTGGGAGGGTGGGGATTGACCATAACGTGGCATGAAGGAAATGTTTTCTATCTCCCATTGCTGTAGACATTTGTGCAGACAGGCTAAACTGGGCTACAACTAGCTCTCATTTCACTGTATCTGCATCCTACCTGAGTTAATGAAATGTAGAAAGAAATTAGAAAATTAAATATATTTCCTAACTAAAGCAAAAAGTCTAATTTAAATTAATTTACACATAAAACTGTAAGATCAAAGATGACAAGATAAATTTTAAATGGAAGGAAAGAATTAATAAAGTTAATTGGAAAATAATGAATTATTTAAAACAGACTGCAAAACCTTAAAAAGAGCTTTTGATATATATAATTAAGGAAGAAAGGGAAACATAAAGGAGAGTGAATACATAACTCAGATGTATAGGGAATTTAAAGAATTATAAAAGCATATTAGTGCAGTAATTACCGCTAAATTTGAGAGTCTAAATCCAAGAAGATATTTTCATGAAAAACATAAACTACTAAAATTTTTGAAAGAATATAAGCTCAAGTTAGATCAAGAGCCATAGAGAAAAATAAACATATTCGAACAACAAATGGCTTCTTTCCCAAAGCATCACTTGGCTTAGAGTTTTAACAATGATGAATTCTAGGAGGTGAAAGATAGCTCAGTCAGTAAGACTTGGCCATGCAAACATGAGGACCTGAGTTCAATCCTAGCTCCTACCTTAAGAAGAAATAGCACCCCTGTTATCTCAGTTCTGTGAAAGCCTGGGCTTGCTGGTCAGTCAGTCCAGCCTAACTGACAACCTTCAGTTTCACTGAGAAATCCCATCTTCAAAACTAAGGTGGGGGCAGGATTGTGAAAGTCACTTAGCATTGACTTCTGGTTTCCACACTCATATGCAGTGTGAGCACACACACACATACACACACACACACACACACACTCACAGACACATACACACATACACACAAACACACACACACACACACACACAGACACATACACACACACACACACACACGCACACACGCACGCACATGAATAGGAACACCTACACACAGAATTGCACAAAAAATAGAGATGAATTGTATAAAATTTGTATAGACAGTTTCCCCATTATTTTTAACCTTTTAAGAACATTAGGAAGATGTTCCTAATAGTAATATCTTTCTAGTAATATTACAAAACAGGCAGTTTCCCCATTATTTTTAACCTTTTAAGAACATTAGAAAGATGTTCCTAATAGTAATATCTTTCTAGTAATATTACAAAACAGGCAGTTTCCCCATTATTTTTAACCTTTTAAGAACATTAGAAAGATGTTCCTAATAGTAATATCTTTCTAGTAATATTACAAAGCGGGTATGTTTATAACATCACCAATAGATGTGAGCAGCACAAAAGTAGCCCTAAATTGCTTACCAACATGGTTTTCAGTGAGTTGAACAGTAGAAGACTAGGTCCACCACACTCATTCCTCACACTCCTTCGGATCACATTGAGTTTATGTAGAAAATGGAATTGGCTAAAATGAGAAAACTGGTCACATCAAACATTGGGTTAATCGGACAAGGGAAACCATTCAAATAATTTAACAGATGGCAAAAGATACTGATACAAAGCCACAGACTTTTAGAAGTGCTCTTAGAAAAGCAAAATGTAAAATGTCTCATTACTTAAAGCATATCTGCCAGATTCTACAAGAAGCCTTCTGCTTAATGGAGAAACACTTAAAGCTCCCACACAAGCCAAGAATAAAACGAGATGCCCATCAATAATGTTTCTATCCAGTACTATTTTCATGTCCCTTGCCAATGCAGTAAGACAAGAAAACAAGCTGAATGTAAATAATGGCCAGCAGAATACTCAATTTAATTATTTACATAAAATGATTCTTTATCCAGAAAGTCCGAAGACATTAACTTAATAATTTTTTAGCAAGGAAAATATATCAAGGTCACCAGATAAACGTTTATACAAAAATCAAACCTGAATGACCATTAATTACATTCATTTTATCTTACCGTCCCCATCGCAACTACAAAGTTATTGAATCCGTATTCAGGTTTAGTTTTCTCTCCTTCTGTCCAACTTTATAATACACTGCAAGCTCTATCAAAACAGGTGAACTCCTATACACTTCCATTTGCGCTGTGAGGAAATTTTCATTCCTTCAAACCCTGCCAATACATGATATTTTCAGTGTGCTTCGTTTTAGCCATGTTGGCGTGTTTATAGTGTAGTATAGCTCATGGTGGCTCTAATCTGCGGTTCCTTTAAGATAAAATGGTATTAAGTACCTATTCACACCAGCTGAGCCATTTAGCTGTCCCCTTTTATGAAGTGTCTTTTAAAAGTATTTGCTCATTTTTATTGGTCTCTCCTTTCCTTACTAATGCATCCCTTCTTATATACACTAAATATGACTTTTTATTGGATGTAAGCATTAGAAACATTTCCTCTCGCTCTGTAGCCTGCCTCTTCATCTGTTAATAGTATCTGTTGATAAATAGTGGGTCATTATTTTAATATAGCTCAACTTTATTGTGTTTTCACTATTTAGAGACTTTATTCCCATTTAAGAAATATCTTCCTATATCATGATTGTGGAGATAATGTCCTCTGTAATTCCCCAAGAGCTTATTTTTTAAACTTCTGAATTGTCTGTGATGGATACTGGAAATCACATGGTGAATCCAAAGTTAATTTTACATGACACAGTATAATTTATTGAAAAAATCTGTTTGTTTCACTCAAAATTGTCATGGCTCTTCTCACTTAACCCAATGGAATGTCAAGTCTTCTGATTTCCTGAGACCTTAATGGTCTGTTAAGCTTCCTAAGCATGCGGTGCAATGGCTATTTTCCACTTCACTTTACCTAGTTTTGTTATGTCACTAATATGCTAGCCTTTAACACCACGTCCCTGTCTTCCAATACAGCACCCCCTCTGTTACTTTATTCTGTATTGCCCCTCCTCCGTGACTTCTTCCCCACAACACCTCACGAGATGACATCTCCAGGCCTCTCCTTCTTGTCTCTTCAGGCTTCACACTCTTGCCTACTTGTCCTGTCCAGATCCGTACCTTTCATCACCCCCAACTCACAGGCGATTCCCAAGTGCTGCCCCCTGTAGGGGGCAGATAGGAAAAACTCCAGACTCAAGTGATCCAAAAAATTAGCCAGGCAAAACACATGATGCAAAAGAAAATACAAACGTTTTAGTTCCTGTCCCACCACATCTAAAAGCCTATTAATACTCCTCACCCCATGTCTCCTCCTTAAATCCCCAGGAACTGAAAATGTGCTGCTCCGTACAGCACGGCCTCATCCTGGAACCTCAGTTCCTTCTTGAGGCATTGATACCCAGCTTCTGATCGGCTGACCTACTTGGCACCTTTCCTAATCATCTGTGGATCAAGTCCAACTGCTGATGGCCTGTGTTCCGCAGTTCTCCTTCACATGACTTTCTAACGGTCTTTTGCTTTCAGCTCCTTGTGTTTGTATCATTGCATAAATGATGTTTCCATTCAAACACCTCCTAACTGGTAACAACAGTTCCTCCTTCCTACAGACCAAAGATTGGCTCTTCTGGTCAAGTTACATATGATCACAGAGGCCCCCAATAGAACAAAGCAGCAATGTGACAATGTGTCTATGTGTCTTATACTACTGCTGGCTCAAGAAGGGCAGAAGATACACAGGGGAAACTGCCATGGACTGCTATTTGATTAGCAGTCGTGATTAGATCTGGATTTCGTATGTATACTTTGTGACCTGCCAGCACTCTGGTGTCATAAATTATTGATACCTAAGAAATTAACAACTACTATTTAGCAGCCCCCAAGACCCCCAAAGATTTTTTTCCTGTGTTAGTGTGTGGTTAGCAGAGGCATCCATTTGAGCCACACGTGCTGTGAGGATGCTTATCCTGTGTGGACTGTCCAGCAGTGAGACCCTGCGGGTTTATTAAATCACACTTCTAAGAGTAAACACTGAGATCCATGGCTCAGGATTAAACAAAAGCTCAGGACATAGACCAAAGAGGACCCGGACACTTGGCATTCTGAGAGTTTAAAAGGGAAACATGTTAAACAGAGAAGGGGAGGTATTGTTGTTTGTTAGTTCCTTAAGGTAACTGAGATGTAATTGTTCTCCTGGGTTTATAAAGAGAAAGGGGTTTAGTTGCTGTAACAGGCATTGAGATTGGAGAGCCTTGGGAAGGAGCATTATGGGGCTTGAGAGATGCTGTAGGAGCACTAGCTGTTCTTCCAGAGGCCCCAGGTTCCAGGGTCACTCCAAGGGCACCTGGCACACACGTGGTACACAGTCATACATAGAGGCCAAACATTCATATGAATAAAACAAATAAATGATATTCATTTTTAAAAAGTATAGTACAATGTATTAAAAATAGCATGGTAAAGAAAGGAGAAAAATCTCTGTAAAACCTGCAGAGGAGCTTCACTGAGAGTAATAGCTTAAAGTCAAATTAAGAAAGGTAGCTGCTGTGGATAGAGTAGGGGACCCAGAGAAAAAAGCCTCTAAGAAGAAATATCTAACTTTTACCTTTTCATGGATATTGGATTGTTCTACACCATAAATTTAGGGTGGGATATCTGGAATAAGAAGGAGAATAAAGACCTAAATGCCCTTCAACAGAGGAATGGATTCAAATAATGTGGTACATCTACACAATGGAGTACTGCTCAGCTATCAAAAACAATGACTTCATGAAATTCACAGGCAAATGGAATGAACTAGAAAATATCATCCTGAGTGAGGTTACTCAATCACAGAAAAACTTGGTATGCAGTCATTGATAAGTGGATAGTAGCCAAAAAGCTCGAATTACCCAAAATGCAATCCACAGACCACAGGAAGCTCAAGAAGAAGGATGACCAAAATGCAGATGCTCCCACTCCTTCTTAAAAGGGGGAAAATATCCATAGGAGGGGATATGGAAGCAAAGCTTAGAGCAGTGACTCAAGGAATGGCCATTCAGAGCCTACCCCACATGTGGCCCATAAATATACAGCCATCAAACCTAGATTGATGAAGCTAAAAAATGCATGCTGAAAGGGACTGGATATAGATCTTTCCTGACCATCCAGAGCATGTCCAATACAGAGTCAATGCTAGCAGCAAACCACCGAACTGAGAATAGGACCTCCTTGGGGGGGAATTAGAGGAAGTATTGAAAGAGGTGAAGGAGCTTGCAACCGCATAAGAACAACAATGCCAAGCTACCAGAGCTTCCAGGGACTAAACCACTACCGAAAGACTACACATGGACTGACCCAGGGCTCCAACTGCATATGTAGCAGAGAATAGCCTTGTTGAGGCACCAGTAGAAGGGGAAGCCCTTGGTCCTGCCAAGGTTGGACCCCAGTGCAGGGGAATATGGGGGGAGGCAATAAGGGGGATGGATGGGAGAAATACCTGCATGGGGGAGGGGGAGGAGAGGGAATGGGGGCTTATGGTCAGGAAACTGGGAAGGGGAATAACATTTGAAATGTAAGTAAAGAAATATATCTAATAAAATTTTTTAAAAGAAGGAGAATAAAGGATCTTGGAATAGGTATAGGAACAGGTAGACCCACAGCACGGAACAGCTTTTAACTCTTTGTTTCAGGGAGTGAGGCAGGGTGAGGAAAGAACACAGAAAAGGGGGAAGGCAGTAGAGTAGGGCGTGGCTTGATTTCCCTGGGATGTGAGATCTGATCTCTGAGAGCAATCGTTATTTTAAAGGGGTCAGTCTATGATTTAACAGGAAGAAACTGGGTTGGTGTCCCTCTCATAATGACATCTCAGGTCACCAAGCATTCCAAGAGCCAAAGACTCGATTTGCACAGCAACATTCCTGGTATTTCTGACAAAGAAAGATTTGGCCAGGTTAATATGGCTCTGAGATGGAGGAGACACAGACCTGGGCTGAGGCAGCATCACCATGTAGATTCCTCGTAGATTCTGAAATGGGTCAACTCACAGAAAACAGCCAGACCTTTTCTTCTCTGAGACTCATATGATACGTTTATTGTACTCTGCAGAGTGACTGGGAGGACAGTGGGACAGCTACCATCCTTGGGAGCATAGTGGGATAGCCACCATCACTGGAAGATGGCCGAACGCAAGGGCGACAAACATCTCAGTAGTCCTCTCCCCAAAGGACATCCTTCAAACAATGAGTCTCTTTCGGGCAAAGGTGTCAACTCTAAGCTCTGCCCCTGTGGTTTCTGTCTGCCTCATCTTATACAAAAGGGTGTCTGGACAACTCTACCCAGAGAATAATAGGCCAATTTTATCTTAAGGGAATCCTCATCTTTAGGGGAATACATTATCCTGAAAATCAAATTAAATTCCTATCACATTGAGCTCATCTGGAATGTCTCCCAAGGTTTGGTACAGCAACTGTAGGAGAAAATGTCACCAAAGCTGGGCCTTGTAAGGAAATGACTTTTAGTGCCTAGTTCAGTCTGAATGCTTGGAAGCCATCCATCTTCACAAGGAAATGAGATCAGATGATCTTTTACTTCGCCCATTTGAAGGCAAGGAGACATTTCTCTGCATCAGAAAACAGGCTCATGACTCTAAAGAGCACCTGCTCGTTCTTTCTCTCCTCTCTTCTCTCTCTCTCTCTCTCTCTCTCTCTCTCTCTCTCTCTCTCTCTCTCTCTCTCTCTTCCCCATCTCAGCAGCTATAAGGTCTGAGCATTAGAAGTGACTGAGCATGGAGAAAAGTGGGCTTCCTTAATGTGCACATTCAAGGATGGAGCGCCTGAGCCATTAGCAGGGTCAAAGATATAGGGAATCCCAAACAGCAGTTAATTTTCATTTTTTAATTGGCCCTGGCATACCCTGGATGACTTCTTGTGCAATAAATCTATCCTCCTAATTATTAGCTTGATTAACCTAATTATCAGGTGGGCTAATATTGAAATTAGTTGGTATTCTCTAAGTCACTTTCAGTGCAAAGAGCTATACACATGCAGAACCAGGAGAACTAACTTGTAGCCACACTAAAGGATATGAAGAAGCAAAGAGGCTCCCCAACCTAATATCAGCCACACTAGTGACCAGCATGCTGTAATCAAGCTGTTTCAGAGTCAGTGGGGCCCCCAAATCTCCAGTCAGCCTTCAGGGAGTTTCTCACTGGCACTTTAAACTTTATCGGACCCTTTTCTCCCCAAACCTTCAACTCAATGATCCTTCCTGTTGTGCTACCCTCTCAAGGGACTTTATGCTTGTAGCCCATACATCGATAATATTCAACATGTTGACTGGTGGGGGGCGGGGGCAGCATTCAATAGATGCTTGATGAGGAAATGAATCAATTGCCCTGGACTTAGCACTTCTCACATTCCTAATTGCCTGCTTCCTTTTTTATCACTCTCAGTACTATGAGCTGCTTGAACACAAGAAACTGATTTGCTGTGTTTGTATGTCTCTGCTCTCAGGAATGTGAAGAAACAAAGCACTTAATAAATGGAGATAGAGTCCACCTGTTCCCACTCTGTGGAGCTAATTTGGTATAAATCTTTCTGGCTTACAGAGTGCTTTCACGCGTGTTATCGTTCCTTATGCTCATGGGAACCAAGGCTGGAAGGGGGCAAGGAGGGGACTGTGCGCTAGATGCATCTATTATTCTCACTGTACAGCTAGAGGAAATAAAGGTTTATAAGGTTATAATGGCTCGCCCGTGGTCACAGGAGTCTAGATGACTGTCTGACTCTGAATCTATAGCCAGTTATTTTCTAATCAACTGTCATCACTCATTCCTATCTCTGACCCACAAATCCCGCTTCCCAAAAGAATCCTTCCCCAGCAGCCTGTTCCTAAGTCCACTCACGAGTTAGCCCATTGTGGCTTGAGGGTTAAGATAAAGCAAAGGCAGGTACCAAGAAACACGTTTTTGAAGATGATGTTTATCAAAATTGATGTCAAGAGGAGAATGATGTCCCAGTATCAGAATCTCAGATGCCAGGCCAGGTGAGGAGAAAGTGCTGTGTAATTATACGTACCTGGGAGACCCAGGCCAGTCAACTGTTAAGGCTGTTTTACCAAGAAACAGCATTCATTCCTAATGGCTGCATACCAAATTCTCCCAAACCAGGAAGCATCCAGCAACATTAAGCATTTATTACTGCACACAATTTTTGAGAGTTGGGGTTCTCTGCAGCAACTTAACTGAAAGGTCCTGTTGTCTTAAGGTCTCTCCTGAAGCCTGGACAAGGTATCAGTGGGGGCTTCACTGTGGGTGTGACTGAGGATGAAGGATCTATGCTCTGGTGCTAGCTGTTGGGTAAGAGGCCTCAGACCTACCCTATTTGGAGCACTGCCCACAGAGGATACTTAAGCTAGCTTTGCTCAGACTGAAAGAGCCAAGAGATAATGCAGGTTTGTGGTGCACTACTCAAAATATGATGTCTCTTTTGAGCAAACCAAAGCGAGGAAGTCTCTCTGACCTTCTGTCCTTACAGACTTTGAGATTCCTCTGGCCTTGTGTTAGGTGCGAGTCTGAAATGTGCACTGTATAGGCTTGTGTTTTGAATATGTATTCCCCATCTGGGGGCAATATGTTAGGAGGCTGTAGATTCTCTAGAAGGTGAGGCCTACATAGCCAGTGTAGGACGCTGTGAATGGTCTTCGAAGATTATAACTAGCCTCTCGCTCTGTTACACTCTCTGTTTTCTCGTCCACTATGATATGAGCTATCTCTGTCACACTCCCCTCCATGATCCAATCAGCTCTGTTTTGCACTTCTTGCCATGATGGACTGTAACTCTCTGAAACTGTGGACCAAGATAAATCCTTTCTTCTGTAACTTATTTCCATCATGAATTTTGTCACAGTGATGCAAAAGATAACCGGTGCAGCTTCCTCTTGGAAGACACTCACTCCATAAATACCTTGTCTATTCGCAAAGAAATGGCATGTACTCATCCTAAAAGGCACAGAAGACCAGGCAGAGTCTGACAAAGGAGGCCCGTGTAAGTTCCCCTAGTTATTGTCATTAGTGTGTACCCTCTGTCCTCTAGTCATGTATCCCCACAACTGCCAACTTCTTCCGTAACAGGCCATCAGTGTTCGCCCAGCTTGGATATCTTCACTCTCTGTGCCCCAGAAAATGTAAGTAAAATAAGTTTGTGGGCTCTCTCTCTGGTTAATTGGCCTTTTATTACAGATGCCTCAGCCATGCCTCTAAGGTGCTTTCAGGGCTAGTATCCCCTCAGGACACTAAAGTAACCATTGTCAATTCTCTGACTCTGTCCCTTTAGTAAGGAAGAGGGAGATGGAAGGGAAGAAGGAGAGAAGATCGAGTTCTGAGGGTCCACACCGGCGCTTTCTCTGCCCTATCCTGAAATAAGAAAAAACATTAAATAGACGTGGGGGAGGGTGAACTTAAGGACTGTTGTGTAGGCTTTTTTCAGACTTATACAGAAAGACACCTTGAGGTGGCTGTTGGCTTGCCACCAAGCAGAGCCTCGAATATTGCACAAGGACTTTATCTTCCCTCCATGGACCTGTTCAGCTTCCCAACTGTCCCCAGGAACGAGGTCCTTATCCAGTGTTGATGATATAGCTCACAGTAAGGTGTGCTACCCTGGAACCTAGGCCACAGAAGAGCCACCTAATTAACTTGCTTGTTCTCAGTATAATCTCTGCTCAGAATAGGGAAGCAGTGTGGGTCAGAGTGTAGGCCAGCTACAGCATGGGATAGCAGGTAACACAGCAAGGGAACCCACTGGAGTCAGGTTTCTAGTGGTACCACAAGCACTCTGGACAATGAAACAAAACAAGGTAACACAAAACACCCACTGGGCCTGTGTGGCTGGCAGGCAGGCGTCAGAGGACCAGGGGATAGGGCGGCATGGACAGATGATAAATGAAGGATGACGACTCTGCTCCCATAACATTTTGAGCTTCCTTTTGACTTTGGGCAAGACCCGTTCCCCTGCCTTGGGTCGTTTTAGGTCCCCTCCTTCTCCTCTCCTGGGGAATCCTTATCAATCAAATGTTATTGTCCCTTGGCAAAACGTCTCTGTGTCCCTCCAGCATCCACTACCGGAATATCATGTTTTCAAGAAGTTGTAAACATCTACCCAAAACTTCCATGGTGACCTCAGCTGGGGCTACAGAACCTGCCATGTCTCAGAAGGTCACACAGTGAATTCAGCAAGTCCTCTGAAGAGCCATGAGTACCATTCCACCTTCTACCCTGAGGTGACTTATCCAGTCCTGGCTTTACATTTCCTTCTGGAGCAGCAGCTGCATAGGAGTGTTCTCTGGCTTCCACTGACAGAGAAGTTCCCTTGTGAAAGGTCTTGTGATATCACAGGAGCCAGCAGGAGAGGTGGGCTAAGTAGTTTAATGTTGGTGCATGATTGCAACCAGTTCACATGCCTGCATCAGGGCTCCGGGAAGACATGTAATCCTCTACAGCCACAGGAAGTGCTGCTGCAAAAGAATAGTGGGCAGGTCGTGTACTAACCCAGAGGATTGACAGCGTAGTTGGAAAGACTTTTGAGAAAGCACCCCCTGACTCAAGGGCTAGGACTCTGTCGTGGGCCCATTGAAGCGGTAATCTGTTAAAAAAAAAAATGCTGGATGGGCTTTAAATGAAAGATAAATTCCAAGTGACTGAAGAAACACAGAATTCTTTATTGTTTGTTTGTTTGTTTGGAGGTGGGTCTTTCTTTTGTGGAGGGGTCAGTTGGAGAAGTAGTTGGGTCTAGGAATACAGACAGTGTCTTGCTCTATTGAGTCCTAGCTCTCAGCTACCCACTCCCCATTGTTAGAGTTAGGAAGGAGTAAGACAGTGGTCCTTGCTTAAGGTCCCCAGGAAGGCAGGAAGAGGGAAAGTCTTCTACTCTAAGCATCTGTAATTCTGTTAAGGATAAGAAAAAAAACCCAAAAAACAAAAAACAACCCAAGAGACAAGATTAAGAAAAATCTTTTAAATCATTCCCAGCCTGAATATTTGACAAAATTGGGGTTTGATTTTTTTTTTTAAATAAGGCATCTGTGACTTTTTTTTAAACAACAAAGAGACTGCTTTATGCAAATTTCCCCTCAGGGCTTTCATTAAGATGTTAACATCTTTCTTGTCAAAATATCTACTTTATTATAATGAGTCATCTTATTTCTCTTTTCTCTGGCTGAGACATTTTTGTAAGATAAACTCTCAGGGTTGAGAACAATCTCTCTCTCTCTCTCTCTCTCTCTCTCTCTCTCTCTCTCTCTCTCTCTCTGTGTGTGTGTGTGTGTGTGTGTGTGTGTGTGTGTGTGTCCTGTCTCTTCGTCTCTGTCTCTCAGTGTCTGTCTCTCTCTCCCTCCCATTTAATTCTTCCTAACCACTAAATGCGTTAACCGTTCTTACCTCTTGCACACCGTATAGAAACAAGCCACAGACCGCACAGCTTTTTCTCTCCATCTTTAAGCTCTAACAGCTCTGTGGTCAAGTGTTTTCCCCCAACAGCACTGTGGATTTGGCCTAGAACAGCTTGATCTGTACAAGGGCAGCTCCCTAAAGGGCGGGGGTTGGTCTGCTAATCACTCCATGGAGGCTCCCTCCCAGCTCAGTCCTCTCCTGCTACATGACCCCAAGTGCAAAATCGCAGCATGGAAACCACGTAGAAATGCCCAGAAGTGCTTCTATTCTGGATGTTTGAATGTGATTAAAGCAAGTGGGAGGTGAGGCAGGGAGGCAAAAGCCCTTCAAGGAGACATTTGGCTCAGACAGAGAGCCCGATGTCAAAATAATGCATTTAGAATCATTTTAAGGTATATTTAAGGTGCTAAATATTCATCGGGAAAGGAAGGAGGTGTGTGTGAAGGAAAGGAATAGGTTAGAAGAAAACAGCATGGGGTTCAGTCTTTCAGAAGTGGCTTCACTGGAGTAGGCAGTCCCAGGAAAACACACATGTAATTCCAAGGTGTGGGGGTGGGTTCCTTCCTATGAGTTAATATCCCAGGAGGGAGAAGCAAGAAGTTACTTCAATGAAACCTTAAAAGCTGGAGGGTGTTGGGGGGGAAGATGTTGTTGTAGTGTGCACTCCTAAAACTGAGTAGAGGTATTTTATCATGAAGTGGGGTACAGTCAGCATCTTCAGGCCTCCTCACAGCTCCCAAAACGAGTCAGTCCAGAAGGTACTCTAAGAAGATACTCAAAGAACACATGGAAGGCAGAACTCAAGAATAACTGGGACTATAGAATTCAGGTCCCTTCCCCTGACCACGTGACCTGCCTACATCAGCGTCCTCAAGAGTTCACACCTACACCTAGTACTTTATAGCACACAACAAGGTCAGGATAAAGGTTTAGTGAAAAGCAGACTTTGTTCTAGACTACTGTAACTTTCCACAAGACACATATTTGCAGTTGTATGAGGGCCAATGAGATGACTCAGCTTGTGAAAGCTCTTTCTGTGTAGGCCTGATGAATTCAATTCCCAGAATCAACTGGACTAAGAGAACTAACTCCCAAGAGTTTTCCTTTGATCTGCAGAGGTGTGTCAGAGCACATGTGTGCCTGCACTCACACACACACACACACACACACACACACACACACACACCATACACACATGGACAATCATTAATCCATTATTTAATTAGTAACTAACCTTTAATTAAAGAGCTAGTTGTATGGGCTAGGGAGTCGGTTCTGTTATAAGAGCACTGGCTGCTCTTTCTGGTCCAATTCTCAGCATTCATTTGGTGGCAGACAACCTTCTGTAACTCCAGTCCCACAGGATCTACACTCTTTTGACATCTCCAGTCACCAGACATGCACATGTGTACACACACACACACACACACACACACAAGCGTAAAAATAAAAAAAAATGTTTATGCTTACACTATGTTTGGTTTGGTTTGATTTGGTTTGGTCTGGTCTGGTCTGGTCTGGTCTGGTCTGGTCTGGTCTAGTCTGGTCTGTTTGGTTTTTAAGACAGGGTCTCCCAGTGTAATCTAGGTTGATCTCAAACACCATTCTCTTGCTTCAACCTTCCCAGTGCTAGGATTATAGGCAGGAGTCACCATACCCAAATGTATCATGTGTGTGCACTTTTCTGTGTACCTGAACGACTTTCAACTAGGGATCGTTGGCTTTTTGAGCCTTAGAACTAAGGCTGGAGTTAGTTACTAAATAAAACCTCCACATGGGAGAACTCGGGTCTTCACAGTTATCAGTAACGCTTCTGTGTAGTGTGGTGGATATATAGCGATTTCCTTGATTTTCTCAAAAGGGGAGATTGCCTGGAAGCCTGTCCTCCAGAAAGGTGACAGACACACCAGCAGTATCAAAGACTCCTCATTTGCAGACAAAGGGGCAGTGCTGTGTTCTGTTATTTTGGCCTGTTTTTACTGACAGATACACAGTATGGCTTAGTTGGTCTTCCTTTTTATTTTTTTCTTTTCTTTTATTTCTCTGGTTACTAATAAGGTGATTTTCTTCCTCACTAACTTTCCTGTTATGCTCATGGTCTGTTCCCTGTCTCAAGTCACAAGTTTAGTAGATGTGTGGGCTCTCTGTACATTCTGAACTCAGACTTCTTGTATCAAAGATATTCATGCCCCACTCCAGTCCTTTACATCCCAGTTTTCTCTGCTTGGTGACATTTTAAATCTGTGCAGATCTTAACCTGTCATTCTTACACAGGAAATGTTAGATCAAATGAAGAGGAAATGAATTCTCCAAGTTCTGTAAGCGTCTATTTTCTTTTTACTATTTAATAATGCACCTCTATTCCACCTACACAGATGAAGTTGTACCCTTTAAGTTATAAGTCTGGAGTGTTCTCCACATTGCTTCTCATGATCCCAGGAAAGCACACAATTCTTTTTCCCCACTGAAATCCCTTATACTTCACTTGCTCTGTATTAAAAATATTCTTTCTTTAGAGTCTATTTATGGAAACGTATCTCCCAATGACCTATATTTTGTGGTTAAGCCAGTTCTATCGCATCTTAATAATTGTCATTATGAAACAAAACAATGCTTGCTAGAAGAAATTGCTAGCACAAGAGCCCAGTACCTGGCACAGAGTAGACGCCCATCAGAGTTGTCAGACTGAATGACTAGAGAACGCTCGCCTGATTATTCTCATTCTAAATCTTATAATTTACAATGGCTCCTCTTTCATTCTATGCTGTAATTTTGCTGCTGATTTAATAGGATCACATCTTGGAGATACCTGGCAGCACACTGTCACCCGCAGTACCCAGCCTTGTCACTCAGGAGTACATGTTCTTTTTCCTTTATTGGAGCCTTGGAGTGTAAATATGTGACATTGGATTTAAGAATCTTATAAGCTCCATTCTAATCCTCCTTGCTCTATAGTTTAGGCTGTAAGATCTCGGCTGTTTAAAATTATGTTTCTCTTCTCTTTATTTACATGGTATATCTGTTGTCTGTAAACCTTTACAGCAGTATTTCTTCTGGTAGTTAATCCTGAAAGAGAATCTTCTATACAAATTAAAATCTTTATCAAAACAAAAAATAAAAAATAAGAAACTTCCTATCCTTGTGAATTTGTTTACAATCTCCATACTTCTTGAGCTGTTTTCTATTTTTCCATAGACAAGATCTTATTTCTTCCTTAGACTTCCTTTTCCTTGTTACTTTTTTCTCCTGTACTGTAATCGCATATATCTTTAACCCTTCTTTGTTCTTGTTTAATCTGTCAGCTCACTGTGAGTAGCAGCAATGTGCTGGTTCTGGCACTCTCTTCATTTCTAATAGCATTCATTTTTCTCCATGCCGAGCTGTGATGTTTCAGCTGCTTGTGTTTTGTGTTATTGTTTCTCTTCTATTTCACTCTTTCTTTTTTTTCTGGCATGCTTTCTCTACATTCTGAAACCTGGCTTGTGTGTGTATCTGTTTCATTTATCACTATCCATAATTTCATAGAGCTTTTTACAGATCCTCCCCTGGATGTTTACAGTGCTGCAAACATCTGTACTAATAGGTTCAGGTTGTAAGAAGGAGGGGGGCCTGGGGCCTTCAAGCAATATTGCAGGGTACCATTGCCTGGTAGAGGATGGTCCAAGCAGTCAGTCACAGGGAACCTGAGAAGAAGGGGGCTAATTGACCTGAAAATGTAGATCTGTCCAGTAGTGTGTGGGGATGGAAAGGAAAGAACTGACTCACATGCTCAGTGTTCCTATGGTTTATGGAAAGGCCTCTTCCCACACACCACAAGTCAAACTCAACAAAGAGATCTGCTTCCCCGAAAGCGACAGGAAGTGAAGAAGTTTCTGGAGGACTGATGAGCCAAATTAATGGTGCTATGTAAACATGAGAACTTAATGGGAAGAGTTTAGTAAGAGGCCATGACCTCACATGCCTTTACAGCCAATTAAGTGTTTGCCTCTGAGCTGGTACAGTAGATAATTAGGCTGCTCGAATGGGTTTTAGACAAGAGTGCAGATCACTGGGGATAACTCTTCATCCTCAGGTCAGAGGGAAGAAACAAGACATGGCCAGCACCAAACAAGGTCTTGGTGGATCACTATGGGTATCAAGAAGAGCAGGATATGGATGATAAAGGGATTTATCTAAAGACTCAGGGTTTAGATGGTGAAATACTCTCAGTATGTTTGCTCGGCTCGCTCTTCGATTGGAGCAACTCAGGTGACTCCACATGAGAGCAGGTTGGTCCACCCTGCCTCTCCTGACTGCCTGGTACTTACAAACATGCAAGGGTTTATTTGACCCATTAATTAGTTTATTATCTTACAACTTGATCACAGACCTTTCCCTTCTCTCCTCCGAGTCCCACCATCACATCCCCCTCCCCTGACTCCCCTTCCATTTCTCCTCAGAGAAGGGGAGAATCCCATGGGGGTGTTTTGTATCCTTCTTCTAAGCTAATATTTCTTCTAGGATGAGAATTCACCGTCCATCAGAGCTTTCCAAGTTGCCCTGTATTTTGTTTGGTTTTTACTTTTGGGATTTCCTAGAGTAAGCCTAATAATGGAGACCATCCATCAGAGGCAAGTGTAAGTATTATTCTAGAAAGAAGGCTTCCAAGACTAGGGTGTTCAGCCACAGGAAAGGGTGATTTCCTCAACTTCACGTGTGTAAACGTTCTTGGTGGGAGGCTAGAGATGGAGCTAGTCACATGCAGGATGTTAGACGGAACTGTCTTGAAGAAAATTTCCCACCTGAAGTTCTGTGATAATTTCAGGGCCTTCATCAGAAAGGCAAGACAGCTGTCTTCTAGGTTATGAATGGAATTCTCAGGAGAAAGCCAGAGAGAAGTCACATCTTGACTCTGCCAAGTCTTAGAAGGACCTAAAATAGATTCTTTGACCTTCTTTAGACTATAGGAGAAAAGGATTTACAATCATTTTAAACCCAAACTCCAAAAGCCACTCTCTGTACTTCTAGAAATCTGACCCCCCCCTTATGTTTACTGCTCCAGTCTATTCTGGAACCCCATCACTTCTCAACCAGACTATGACAAGAACATCCAAAGTTCACAAGAGCCCTTCTCCTTACAGCTCAACTCTATGCTGACCTCCAGAATTTCTTCCTAGAATAAGAAACAGAAGGCTGGAGAGATGGCTCAGTGGTTAAGAGAAACAAATCAAGTCACCCCCTCTTACTTAAAGTTCCTCAGAGGGTCCCTGGGTCCTTGTGATAAGGTTAGTTTCCTTAGCATGGTCACCAGTCCCCACTTGAGCCAGCTATAGACTCCTCCAGAGCAGGGACTTGAAGTAGCTCATCCCAGCGTGGCCAGGACCTAGCACAAAGAGCTTCACCCATGTCAGTCCAGTGAATAAATAAATTTCCTGTCACTTTTGATGTAATCCTCTATTTCACCTCAGACTTTCTCTCCACAGTGCCATCATATCTATATTTTGAAATGCTCTCCCTTGCCTGCCTAGACTCACCTTGTATGGGTTTTTCTAAATAATCCCAAGACCCTGCTCGGCCTTTTCTAAAGTCAATAAATTCAATATACATTATTCAGAAAAAAAGATAGCTTTGAAAAGGCTCCAGACTCTGATGGAATTTGAAAAAAATAAATAAATATAACAAAAAAACAAAAGAGCTCTGGATGCCCTGTAGAGACAAAGGTCACTGTCACAGCAAGAAGCAATTAATAGCCTAGTCCTGCCTGGGGCTCTTAACTGTTTCAATTGTGTCAGAAACTGAGAGGTGGAGCCTTCCTTAAGAGAGAGGAAACCAGCCACATTTTTCCTACCACTTCCGCCATCAGAGAGAGATCATATTAGAGGCTGAGTTCTGAGCAGAAGCCTGTGCACCCCTAAGAGGGCCCAGCAGGTGAAAGGATCAAGGAAGAGAGGGAGGGGAGGAGAGAGCGGGGAAGCAGGGAGGAAGAACATAGCTGGTAATTTATTGGGAGGCAGGAAAAGTGCTGAATTTGACACTAGTAAGGGGGAAGATGTCAATTCAACATCTGTTTCTGACACTTCGGCAACTCATTATTTCTCGGTACACAGTGGTGGGCTGAGTGAGGAAGCCCCAGGCAGGCTCGGTCTTGTCAATAAGCCTGAGTTTGATTGGCAAAGCAAATAAGTAAATAAATAAACCCAGCCCATAGCCACCGATAACAGTTGAGAATAACCCAACAGCCTTGCTAACTCCCAAAGACTTGGTGAAACTTCCGTGGACATAGGCAGGAAGGTGAGAGGCAGCACAGGAGTCCGACCTCAAAAGGTCCTGTTCTCGGGGTCTCTGTCCTCCTCCAGTTTGTAGGATCACAAACCTACCCATGTCTGGGGCCTTCTGTCCTATAATTCCTGAACATTTCATATTCCGTGATCATGTTTTCCTTGCCATCAGCCTCTGTGGGCACCAAAAATATACCGCTCTCTGCTTTCTATTTTCAGAACCTCTCACTGAACCTAGAGTTTAGCATCTTCTAGGCTGGCTGGCTAGAGAGCCCCAGGATCTGGCTATCTTCACCCCCTATTCCTCTCCAAGCCCGGCCATGCTTGGGTTACAGCAAAGTCCCACCACCGCTGAGCTCTTCTTCATGCTTTCACGGTAAGCACTATATTCCCTGCCCTATCTTTCCACCTCAGAAAGATTTTAAGCAGAGGGTTTTTCCACGCAGAATCTATTATTGGGTTTAAGTGGTGGTTATTTATAAGCACCATTAGGAAGCTTCTCTTCATCCTTTTTCTCTCTCGCAGAACTCAAATCCCTGCCCCCTCCCCATGCCCTTATCCTGCCTGGGTCTCAAGTAAGCAAAGACGGTGAGCAAGTTCTTCAAACACTATGCCCACTTCCACCGTCATAGCTGGTTCTTGTCTTCATTTTTCCAGCAGGATATTGAACTTTTCTGAAGGATGGATAATGGGTGGAAGAAAGGAAGAAAGAAAGAAAGAAAGAAAGAAAGAAAGAAAGAAAGAAAGAAAGAAAGAAAGGAAGGAAGGAAGGAAGAAAGAAAGGAAGAAAGGAAGAAAGAAAGGAAGAAAGAAAGAAAGATTGATTGATTCTCATAGGAATGAAAGATAATATGTCTAGGACCCCATGAAACAGAGATACTGAATTCAAAACATTGATTGGGACAGGAAATGAAGTCTAGATATGCACCTAGGAACTCGTCAACCCCAGGTGTGGTGGTTGGAGTAAGAATAGCGGTCATAGGTTCATGTATCTGAATACTTGGTCCCTAGTTGGCAGAACTAAATTTGGAATGTATTAGGAAGTGTACTTTGTTGGAAGAGGTGTGTCACAGGGGATGGTTGTGAGGTTTCAAAAGCCATGACAGGCCCAGTTCGGTCTCTCTGCCTACAACTTGCAGATGACATATGAGCTAATGCTCCAGCACCATCCAGGCCAGCCCACCCGTCACCATGCTCCCACCATGATGTTCATGGACTAACTGTCTGAACAAACCTCAATTAAATGATTTCTAAGTTGCCTTGGCCATGATATCTCTTTACAGCAATAGAACAGTAACCTTCTTAGACATGAGGTGAAATGAATGAACACTTTGGAATATGGAAAAAGAAAAAATGTGGCCTACAGTATTGGAAGAAACAATACTACAATATGATCATATTGATCACTGCTATGTACTCCTGTGTGAACTGAAGTTCCTGAGGTGGGGAGAGGGGATCTGAATGCATCCATGTTAAGGCCACTGCTTCAAGCATCCATGGCTGTAACATGCTAGGATGTCTTATAAGTCTTGAGCCAAATTTTCTTTGGCTGTCTTTAGCTGCATTAAAGGCCAGCCATTCATTAACCACCTCTGGATCTGACCTAAATATCCACCCTATAACTATTAGATAAGCATTTTTGGTGTGTACAAATACCTACTTTCTACCGTGCCAAAGGCTAAGGACATCATCAGTAGCGTCCAAGGCCTGTAACAGAGATTCCCTTGCTTTTCTATAACCTACTTCCTGATAGTCCTACTGATCCATTTTTAAAAGCACATTGAAGGGGCTGGAGAAATGGATCACTGGTAAAGAATACTCACTGTTCTTGAAGAAGACTAGAATGTAATTCCTAGCACCCACATCAGGTGGCTCACAAAGACCCATGACTCTAGCTCTAGGATATCTGACATCCCCTTCTGGCCTCTGCAGGCACCCGAATACATGTGCATATGAACACACGTACACATAGATAAAAATAAGTAAGTAAATCAAAGGGACCTGACTTAGAACATTTTTGCACTGTTACTACAGAAACTTTATGAAACTGTTACTACTTTGGAATATGGTTATTTGGGGCAATCTGAGTCTATGTTTCTGGACTATGGACAATCTTGCTCTAAGATGAACTCTCTCTTATTCCCTCTCAGATTAATGCTGTGTTTCCGCATCAGTTTTAGTCAAAGAGTTGGGGCTGTCTCCAAGAACAGTGAAGAAAAGGGACAGAGCACTGAGGCTATGGCTTCCAGTCAGCCATGCAAGGGCAGTCAGCCATGTGATATGGTTTATCCCAAGTCCTTCCAAACCTTTGAGATGTGGTTTCCTAAAAGAACTGGAAAGAGGGAATCTCCCTCAGGGGCTGACTATCCGACAGGAATGTGGCTATTCCTCCATTCTTATCCAGGGGCCTTTCTGAGACACACACATTCGACCAAATTGCTTTGGATAAGAGCCCTCCTTTTGACTTCCCATTCCCCATCACTTAGAGAGAAGCCCAAGTTCCCCAACATAGCTCACAGGGTCTCCCAAGGTCTACCCTGTCCATTTTCCCAGATTTACTTCACCCCTTGCTTTTACCCAGGCACACAGTCCTATTTTAAGGCTTCAAGCTTGACCTGCTACAACAAGGAGCCCATTTAGTTATGAGCCAGGCTTGCATCTTCTTGTATGCTTGGATTAAGCCTTTAGATCTCAGTGCCAAGAAATCTCCTCAGGAAAGTTTCTTGACCTCCTGACAAGGCTAAGCCATCCTTCTCTGGAGGACAGCCAAAACCCACCAGCTTATCCCTCTACCCTCACCTCCAGATGGTCTCAAGGTGGTCACTTCTTGTTTGGTACTCTTGGAGCAGCGTCTTCTGGCCTTAGGACCCTTACCTACCCACACAGCAGTCTGGCTTCACAGGCAGCTTCAGTTCCTTTGGCTTCAGTTTCTTCAGACATGTTGCTTCTAAGCTTGGGACTATTTTTTCCCCAAATCTCTGCAGAATATTCTCAGCAATTCTCATTCCCCACCAAAGGTCATTCCTTACTGAGGGACTATCTTACCTAACCTCTAAACACACACACACACACACACACACACACACACACACACACACACACACACACACACACCTCAGAGTACTTGCCCTGCTTCTGTCACAGGCTTATTACTAGAAAGGCCTGAATAGGCTTATTTTGACATATTTATTCAAGTTTTTTGTCTCCTGCACAAGGATACAAGTTTCACATGGGCAGGTTTCTGCTGTTTGCTGCTATGCCTTCTATTCGTAGGACCTGCCACATGGATTGTATCCTCAGAATATCATGATCGGCTTTCAACAAACACTGAATAAATGCACACACAAAGAACGGATAGGTGGAAATAGAACATTACAATGCATACACACACAAGGTGTTATTGTGAAGATGTTTCAATCACCCGCTCGCCCACATGACCACCAGTGTGGATCATTCAAAGTTCACCCTGTTCAGGCTCAATTCTCCCTACTGCATTTCTCATGGATTTTTCCAGGGCCACATGCCCTCCTCTCTAACTTATTCTTTACTTTTAGTGCAAACCTATAAACTCACCTGTTCAATTTTCCAAATTGTTTCCAGAACAATAAACTACTTCCCCCCAATTCAGTGCTTGGAATAATCTCCATGAACATTTCTATTTTTCACTTTGGTGTCAGGGAAGGATTTCCAACTCACAGGCAGCCTGGAATCTCAACTTATGGCAAACACTGCTCCTAACTTGTGTCCCGATTCCCTAGGAGTGGCAGGAAGGATGCCAGGGCGAAGCTGTGTCTAAGTACAGGTTGACGGCATGCAATGCCATAAACCTCACTGACACATATTTGCAAAGACAGAAATAAGTTACTGGTATCTCTGCTTCTCTGAGGAAGCACAGCCATTCCCAATTCGAGGATATAAAACTTTATAGCAGCCAGCTCTCTCAGAGCATAATAACTCACTTTCTAAGTAAACCCATCAAAACCCAACCACGGTTTATTTCATAGCAGCATTTAGTGTGGTGATTCAAATTACTATAAACCCTCCGGAATTACTCTAGGGCCAAAGAAGTCAGGGAAGAGGCACCCACAGACAACTACAACACTGACAGTCAAAGTTGTGCCCTCTTCCCTTTCCTGTTAAAATCTGCGTGAATGGCAGTTCCCTTTGATTCACTCAAGGACATTCTCTAAGAACACACAGAGCAAGCTGGTAGGAAATGATACAAACGTGGTGTCTTCCTAATGTCGCATCTTAAGGTCTTAAAACCCAACCAATATTGCTTGACCTTCATTCCCCACATTTCCCAGTATAACTTGCCAGCACTGACCCATGGGTTTATGAAAACAGTATGGGGTTAGAAGCTCTATTTATTAATCATGTGATATAGGGCAAGGTACTTAATCATTCTGGCCTCAATTTCCTTCCCTACAAAGTCAGGATGATAAATTCTGCCTCGTAAAACTGTACTGAGAATTAAGTGAGGTCACCTGGGTAGGGCTCATAGGAGCTGGTTGGTAAGCCGTACTTCCTTTGTGGGACACTGTCCGGTTCAGTGCTCCGCTCCCACCAGACTCTATCTGCTCCAATGGTACTGCTGCTCTTTGGTAAACTCCCTTCTATGTTTCTGCCTGTGTTTGCTTGCCTTCAGATTAGATTAAAACTCTTTGGGCACAGGCAATGCTTCACGATTTCACATCTGTGTTGGCCTGTGTGTGTGTGACAAATCCAGTGACTTCCTGGGTGGGAGGATGTACAAATGATATGCATGATATAACTTGTATTATAAAATGATTTCCAGAGAAAGTGCGTTTCTGGGGCTGCAGGAAGAGCTGAAGGGCTGAGCCTCATGGGAAAAAAACAAACAAACAACTGCATCCTTTACTGTTTCTGAGCTTCAGAAAGGCCCTGCTCCAGAAAATAATGGCTGTCCTTAATTGTTCTTGTTTCTTTACAAGCACCCACCCCACCCCCTTTTTTTGGACTCTAACTTTTTTAAAAAATCTTTTTTATTGGATATGCGATGTATTTACATTTCAAATATTATCACCTTTCCTCGTTTCCCCTCCAGAACCCTGACTCCTGTCCCTCCTCCCCCTGCTTCTATGAGGATGCTCCTCCTCCCACCTACCCACTCCGCCCTTACCACCCTGACATCCCCCTACACTGGGGAATCAAGCCTTCACAGGATCAAGGGCCTCTCCTCCCATTGATTCCTGACAATGCCATCATCAGCTACATATGTGGCAGGAGCCATGGGTCCCCTCCATGCATACTTTTTGGTTGGCGGTTTAGTCCCTGGGAGCTCTGGTTGGTTGATATTGTTTTTCTTCTTACAGGGTTGCAAACCCCTTCGGCTCCTTCAGTCCTTTCTCTAACTCCTCCATTGAGGACCTTGTGATCAGTCCAACAAGCATCCTCATCTGTACAGTAGGGCTCTGGCAGAGCCTCTCAGGAGACACCCATATCAGGCTCCTCTCAGCAAGTGCTTCTTGGCATCAGCAACAGTGACTGGGTCTGGTGGCTGCATATGGGATGGATCCCCAAGTCGGGCAGTCTCTGGATGGCCTTTCCTTAAGTCTCTGCTCCACTCTTTGTCCCTGCATTTCCTTCAGACAGGAGCAATTCTGGGTTAAGAATTTGGACATGAGTGGATGACTCCATCCCCCAACAGAGACCTTGCCTAACCTCTAGATATGGTCTCTACAGGTTCTCCCTAACCTTTGATGGGCATTTCAGCTAATCTCATCTTTGTTGGGTCCTGGGAACCTCTTGCTTTCCTGACATCTGGGACTTGCTGATGGCTACCCCCAGTTCCCCATTCCCCCATTGCTACACACCTCTGTTCAAATTCCTGACCCTCTGTATGTCGTCCCAGTCTCCTCACATACCTGATCCTGCCCCCTTTTTCCCCTCTCCCTCCTCTTTTCCTCCCAAGTCCCTCCTACCCTCTACCTCCTGTGAGTATGTTGTTCCCCCTTCTAAGAAGAACTGAAGCATCCAGATTTTGTTCTTCCTTCTTCTTGAGCTTCATATGGTCTCTGAATTGTATCTTGGATTTTCCGAGCTTTTGGGCTAATATCCACTTATCAGTTAGTGTATACCATGTGTGTTCTTTTGTGATTGCATTACATCACTCAGAATGATATTTTCTTGTTCCATCCATTTGCCTAAGAATTTCATAAAGTGAGGGCTAGAGAGATGGCTCAGTGGTTAAGAGCACTGACTGCTCTTCCAGAGTTCCTGAGTTCAAATCCCAGCAACCACATGGTGGTTCACAACCATCTGTAATGAGATCTGATGCCCTTTTCTGGTGTATCTGAAGACAGTGTACTTATATATAATAAATAAATCTTAAAAAAATAAGTCTTTAAAAAAAAGAATTTCATGAAGTCATTGTTTTTAATAGCCAAGTAGTACTCTGTTGTGTAGATGTACCACATTTTCTGTCTCCATTCCTCAGTTGAAGGGAATCTGGGTTCTTTACAGCTCTGGTTATTATAAATAAGACTGCTATGAACATAGTAGAGCATGTGTCTTTGTTATATGTTGGAGCGTTTTTTGGGTATATGCCCAGGAGTGGTGTAGCTGGGCTCTCAGGAAGTACTATACCTAATTTTCTGAGGAACCTCCAGACTGATTTCCAGAATGGTTGTACCAGTCTGTAATCCCACCAACAATGGAGGAGTGTTCCTTTTTCTCCACATCCTTGCCAGCATTTGCAGTCACCTGAGTTTTTGATCTTAGCCATTCTCACTGGTGTGAGGTGGAATCTCAGGGTTGTTTTGATTTGCATTTTCCTGATGACTAAAGATGTTGAACATTTCTTTAGTTGCTTCACGGTCATTAAATATTCCTTAGTTGAGAATTCTTTGTTTATCTCTGTACCTCATTTTTTAATAGGGTTATTTGCTTCTCTGGATTCTAACTTCTTGAGTTCTTTGTGTATATTGGGTATTAGCCCTCTATTGGATGTAGGATTGGTAAAGATCTTTTCCCAATCTCTTGGTTGCCATTTTGTCCTATCGACAGTGTCTTTTTCCTTACAGGAGTTTTGCAATTTTATGAGGTCCAATTTGTTGATTCTTGATCTTAGAGCATAAGCCATTGGTGTTCTGTTCAGAAAAATTTCCCCTGTGCCTATGTGTTCGAGGTTCTTCCCCACTTTCTCTTCTATTAGTTTCAGTGTATCTTGCTTTAAGTGGAGGTCATTAATCCACTTGGACTTGAGCTTTTTACAAGAAGATAAGAATGGATCAATTTACATTCTTTTATGAGGATTGCCAGTTGAACCAGCACCGTTTGTTAAAAATGCTATCTTTTTTCCACTGGATGGTTTTAGCTCCTTTGTCAAAGATCAAGTGACCATAGGTGTGTGAGTTCATTTCTGGGTCACAGGCACCCTTAAGAGTCAGTTTTTTGGCTTTTTTTAAAACTTTCCCTAGCTATGGTTGTGTTGTTAACCAAAACATCACTCTGGAACATAACCCAAAATCTCTTTAAGTTCTGGTTTTTGGTTGAGTTCTAGATAATCAAATACCAAGGGGCTAGATTCGACAAATAAAAATGCATAGTATCAGTACTTAGAAAATTGTTCAGTGGGGAAAGTGCTTGCTGTGCAAGCTTGAAGACCTGAGTTTGGATCTGCAGCACCCACTAAAAGCTAGGCTCAGAAGTGTACATCTATAACCCCAGCCCAGGCATTGGGGAGTGGGGTGATGGGAGATAAAAGGTTCCCCAGGACTGTGTCCAGGTGTCAAACCACTGAGCTTCAAGTTCACTGAAAAACCCCATCTCAAAAGCTGTGGCCTGAGCAAGGAAGACACTGACACCAACCTCTTACTTTCACATGCTCATAAACATGTAACCACACACCCACTTACACACACACACACACACACACACAGAGAGAGAGAGAGAGAGAGATACAGAATATTGTTAAACTTGAATTACATGTAAACAAATCATTTTATAATATAATTCTATCTCATTCAATATTTATGATACACTCTTGCTGAAATATTACAGTTAAGTTGAAATTCAAATTTAGAGGCACTGTGTATTTTCTCTGGCAGTTCTAGCCAGTATGGCAACCAAAAATGCACTGAGATAAATGGGAAGACAAAGAAACAAATGCTTCCCAACAATGAGCGTTCATTATTTACATGAAGGAAATATGAACCGATATAGATAGCAAATCAATATGTCCACTTATATGACAGCTGGACAGACTTTTAAAACACATTGCCTTTGGTATGTCTTTAGAAAGAGTAAAGCCACTATTTCCATATTAAAAAGAATAAGAAGCTATTTAATAAGACATTAATAAAATATAGATCACAGGATAAGAAACAGAACCTATTAGAAATCCTAGAAATTAAAGAAAAGTTTCACTGAATTTTATACATTTAATATTTAATAAATATTTGAGACTGGAACAATTTTATGGGCCATGTGCTCTCTACACAGAGGTAACTACACTTATGATTCTAAGAGTGGAGACTGTTACAGAAGGATTTCATCATCTGAAAAATGGAATTACAGAATTTACTTAGAATGTCCGTGTTTGTGTGTGTGTGTGTGTGTTTGTGTGTGCTCACACGCATAATGCAAATGAAGAGACAAACATTTTTTATCTAATGTTTTAACGTTTATTAAATTTCAGAAAATTTTGGATTTAAAAGAATAGCAGAGAATCAATATTTAAAGAGAAAATTGCTGAACCTTTTCTAATATAAGATAAAGGCATGATTATCTTTAAATGAAAAAAATGTATTCCAAGTACCTAGCAAGGTAAATAAAACAAATCCATTCAAAATCACACTAAAGAACACCCCTACAAGATGGTAGAACCAATAAACTCTCATCCACAAATAACAAAGGACAGCAAAACATCACCTCAAGCTGTGGAAGAAAAATCAACACCCAGAGAGTCTGCTGTTAGTACACCAGTCCTGACAACAGAACCTAAAATGAGACCGGCAGAGCAGTCACTTTCTTATAGCCAGTGGTTTAGATATGGTGGCTCAATAGTAATGTGTAGCATCCCACCTGAGGACCAACGCTCTCTATTCTATTCTCCCTTCCTCAGCATACAGATCCTCTCTCACACCTCATGGAAGTTTCTACATTCAAGGGAAGAAGGGAAGTGACAAAAGTAAGACTCTCTTAGCTAAGTCACAGTCCTGTCTGGGGGTGCTACTATTAACCTGGGGTCCTTTTTGCTAAATACATGCTCTCTCAAATAAAATATTCTGATTCACTTCTAAGAACAAGAATATGGTATAGGTAGCTAGCTGCCTGCTAGAGCTATTATTTAAGGAAATAAGATATTTTTTAGTTATTTAAAAATACTAAAAGAATTTCACATCCACAAACCTTCAGTAAAAGCATTGTCAAGAATACAAGCACTGAGGAGAAAGGGGAAAGTAGATCTCAGAGTCCAGCCTCTTCTACACAGTGAGTTCCAGGTCAGCCAGGTCTATGCAGGAGGGGGGAGGAGGAGGAGGAGGAGGAGGAGGAGGAGGAGGAGGAGGAGGAGGAGGAGGAGGAGGAGAGGAGGGGGAGAGAGGAGGAGGAGGAGGAGGGAGGAGGAGGAGGAGGAGGAGGAGGGAGAGGAGGAGGAAGAGGAGGAGGAAGAGGAAGACGACGGGGGAGGAGGAGGAGGAGGAGAAAGAGGGGGAGAGAAAGGAAGAGGAGAGAGAGAGAGAGGGAGAGAAAGAGAGAGAGGAGAAGAGGAGAAATGGAGGGAAGAAAAAAAATGTACTTAACTTAGAAGAAAATAAAACCAATGGGAAGATATAGACTGCAAGAAGCAATACAGACATTTAAAAACTATCTTAGCAAACGCAATTGAAGTTTACCATTCAAGCCTCTTTTGATTGGCTTTTAAATGGGTAAAACTAAAACCTCCTAATAAAAAGAAAAGATAATAGAAGTAAGTCGATATGGCAGGATGTTAAGATTTTGTAAAGCTAGTGGTGAGATTATAAAGATTTTATATTATTCTTTATATTTGCCTGCAAATCTAGAGCATTGCTGTTTTAATAACTCTTAAATTGCTGTGATAAGTCATCATTACCAAAGCAACTTACAGAAGAAAGGGTTTATTGAGCCTTACAGTTCCAGAGGGCAAGAATCTATGACAATCAGGGCCGGGAACATGGCAACAGGCAGGGAAACATGGTGCTAGAGCAATAGCTGAGAGCTTACATTCCCATGGGAAAGTCAGAGGCAGAAAGAGACAAAGAAAAAGAGAGACAGAGACAGAGAAACACAGAGAGAGACAGAGGGGGCCAGAGAAAGAAAGGCAAGGAGAGAACTAACTGGCAATAGTGTGGGTTTTTGAAACCTTAAACCTCACCCTCGGTGATAACACACCTCCAAATCTTTACTAAGCATTTCCACCAACTGGAACCAAACATTCAAATATTTGAGTCAGTGGGGGTCATTCTCATTTAAGCCACCACAATTACATAATCCAAAAATTTAAAGAGGACAATTACATGAAAGTTTTAAACTTCTATAAATCAAAAGGTAACAGAAATGAAATTAAGAGACACATAGAAAGACTAGGGGGAAACTTTTACAACATACTGCAACAGGGAAAAAATAGCATCTAGAAAAGAACATCTCTTTTTTGTTTTTTTAAGTACAATGAATGTTCTATTTGGAAGACTTAACACTTCAGAGAATGAAAAATGCATGACTATTTGATCATCATTCTACTTGCTGCTGTTTTTCATTCTTAGATACTCTTCTTCGTAGAACGGCAGCTATGTCTTTGGGACTAGAAGCCCCACTCTGATACTAATTAAAGAAATACAGAGTTTTGTTCAAGATATTTTAAACACCGGTAATAAACTATAAAATTGGCCAAGAATAGAGGTACTCTGGTTAGCAATCAAAATGGTTTAAGTATGGACGCAATCCATAAGAACAGTAACAACAACAAAAATAGAACCATTTTTCCTCAATCAACATAGGCCAGCCACTAGGTGTCATTCTGTGAAGACATTATTTTGAAGCCCTAGTGAACGGAGCCTGTGTAATTTGCCACTGTGTTTTCTACTTCGTGCCTCGAGAACCTTACAAAGATCAGTCCTGACACAACAGAACAAAATTTGCAGAGGGTAATACTAGAGTGAAAGTTGAGCGTGACAATCACATTCCTGTGCATTAAACAGTCACATCTTAATTATTTATGTAACTCATTCCAATAAAAATAGAGAGCAGCATTGAACACTTATCTCATTCCATATTCAAATAGCTTAACAATTCTTTCCATTATTTTCTGGTGGCAAATCCTTATTTAAGGATGGCAATCGCATGCTGGTAGTTATGAAGAGGACGCTGAAGGCCATCACTATACAGCATATGGCAACCTAAGGACTCTTGCGCTCACCAATTTGGGCACACTTCCAAAATATTCCCGATAGTCCAGATTTACTTCTGTCCAGGAAGCTGGATGGCAGGGATGGAATATAAGCACACATACATAGAAGCAGTAAGATTACATTCAGCAGATTCTGAAATTGAAAACAGCAGACATAGGGAGGCTGGTGCTAATCCAGCCACATGACCTGTCTGGGCTGAAGTGGAAAAGGAGGTACACTGTCTGTGCTTCCCTGAAGAGAACATTTCTAAACATCAATAAATATAAGCCAAAACTTAACAAAATATCAGAGTAGAATATGAATGAGATTTTATAGGAAATGAACCACAAATATATAACAATTTTTTTAAAAAAAATATGCTCAATCGTGTAATCAAGGAAATTCAATTTAAAACAAGTATAAAATTTCATCTTGTTACCCATTATAGAAATGAAATATTTAGAGAGCTGAAGATGTAGAACACTGGCAAGACAGTGATGCATAGCAACTCTTGAATTGTGTTGGTAGACACATTTGTGGGAAAAGCTCCATTAGCATACAACTTAGCAGCTGTTAAAATATTAAATATCCAGAGCAATAGGCTGATGGTTATGTCTCCAGACCACTCTAGGAAAATAGTTGTACATAAGTATTAAAAAGAGAAATCATTGTAGTATTTACTGTAATCACAAGCCCCACCTACCAAGGCTCTAACTTACATAATTGCAAATTCATTTGAAACCCGAGTAACAGAATGAAGGTTGGTTCTGTATGAGCTTGTGTTTTCTCGGGTTCAGCTAATAAGATATTGACCCAGTTCACTATAGCTGTGGGGCAAACTGGCAAACTGTATCTCAAATTGGCAGCAAAATTTGGCAGCCACTGTCCACATGTACTGGCTTTGCGGGCATGCAAAATGCAAGAGTTACAGGACGTTGGAGTTTCTCCTAAAGTCTCAGAAACCTACCGAGGCCAGGCAAAGAGTGACAGGGTCAGGTGCCCTGCAAGGAGAAATAGTTGTATGGAAATTTAAAAGTTAAACCCTGTTTTAATGAAGATCCCAGGATGTTCATGATGCCAGGAACACGGAACATCAGGAAAAGCTTAAGGCACAGAATAAAGTCAGACCAAGAGAGGGTATGTGTGCTTTAGGGAGCAAAGGCAGAGGGGTAGATTGCTCAAGCTCTACGGAACCCAGATGATTCCATCACGAGCTCCAGGTGTCTGGCATGGAGCTACAAGATTGGACATTTGCCCAGTTGGGTTTCAGACTCAGTTTGGTCATATCTGTCATCATGCCTCCATTTCTCCCTTTTGTAATTAGAATGTGTATTTTGTGACATTGTATATTAGAAGAATGTAACTTTCTTTAAATTTTACAGGGGTGAGTTAAGTCTTAGCTCTCAGAACAGAATTTGGACTTTGGAGCACCGTTGGGACTACTAAAGAATGTGGTGATTTCTAGAGATGGAATTACTACATTTTGCACGAAGAGATAACATTTCAAAGGTCAGGCAGGGGTGGGATGCCATTATTTAGCATAATGTGTCTCATGTAAAGTTGACCAGAGGTGGAATTATTATAGCTAATAATTACTGTGAACATGAATGGATTTAGAATCACTTAGGACATCATCACTCTAACATATTTGTGAGGGCATTTCTAGAGATTTAACTGAGAAGAGAAACTGACCTTGGATGTAGACGTCATCCCATGGACTTAGGGCTCGGATTGAAAAGAGAAAAGAGCTGAGCACCAGTACTTGTTGTCCTGTTCTTCCGGCAGCCACAGCAACTCTTACCACCATGCCTCCCATGACACAGTGGACTATACCCTCAAACTGACAAAATAAAACTTCCTAAAATTGCTATGATGACACATACTATGAGTTACCTATGTTGTGGAATATCATAATACCATTTAAAAGTAGAACTGACTAATTGAGTAACATATTACAAAACACATAAGGTAAACATCAAATGTAACACAATCCCACAAAAAGTAGTTGAGTATGCTCTGTGCTTACAAAAAAGAAAAAGAGTAGAATAATACACATAAAAGTATTGAGTGGTTGGGTCAAGGAAGAGCGAAAAAAAGCCACTCCATAATCTCTTCTAAGTTCCTAGATATAGATAACTGGTAAATATATGAGGTGATACATGTGAAATTTCCTTGTTTAGTGTTTTGTAACAGTTTACTCTGAGACTGAAACATTCTATCCCACGAGGAATCTCTCTAAGCAGGACTTAAACAACTCCAAATAACTTCAGGAAGTCCCTGAAACTGACCAGATTCACTAATCCTCTCCCTATCAGAGTAAGCAGCCCAGCTATAAAAAAATACTCTAAGACTATCCCAAATGCCTAGAAGAAGCAGAAACCACCCAAGGAAGAGGATTGAACTGACTGAGTCACTGGGAAGAAGGACTCCAACCTGTTGAGCTGTAGGCTATGAAGAGCCCTCCTGTTGTGAGCTGTCACCCATGCTAGGGTAGTCTTTGGTGATACAGCAGCCTTAGAGTCACTTCTGCTTCTCTCACCATATTCCTGTAAGTACCCCCAATAAAACTCATGGTTCAGTAAGATCATCTTTGGTGACAACCGTTCTTTGTTCTGCCATGGGTTCCCCCTCTGTGGTAAGTAAATGTGGATGTTGCATCTCCCCTGGAAAAGTTTTGTCACACGTTTAGCCAGCACACAATGTTTTCACGTGCCAAGATCACATGCTGCACACCATGCATATACACAATCTTTTTCAATTAAAAATAAATTTTAAAGGCTATTTTGTAAACAAAGAGAGGCAATAGGACTTTCTGTGGGGAGGAGCGGGGAGGGCATTCAAAGACTTTTCACATGGTAGAGAAGCTGGACACCTATACTTGATCCTTTCCTGGTAGTGATGAGCACATTGGTTCAAATGAACACACTGACCAGGATGTGAGGCCTGTTTGGAAAAAAAAAAAAGAGATCATACACTACGATAATGGGTTATCATGAAGTAGGCAGGCCACATGGTTTACATATAGTCCTTTTATAAAGTAGATTCATGTTCTAAAAGTCTAGAAGCGGAAGAGCCAGTGACTAAACCAAAGGAATCCTGTCTCAATGTTTCTCTAGTCTCTGAAATCTGGGTTCTTTGGGGAAAAAGAACTCTAATGGCTAAAAGCACAATGTCCCCATCATGTCCATGACTCTATTCCCCTTGGGTCTGTTACTCTGAGTAAGAGAACAAGCTTCTTTCAGTGTACATATTATGTATATATGCATGCATATATGTATATGTATGCATATGTGTATGTGTATAATATACACACAATAATATTCTCCATTGATGTTACTGCTATGCTGAATGTATCATCATTTGTGAAGCGCTTACCCAGGTAGGTACCCAGCACAGTGACTGGTGGTTGTGTGTTAGTTTTTATAATGATGGCTTCTTTCAATCAACTGGTTGATCTGTAGCTTGGTCCCATATAACAGACTCCCTGTATTTAGATCAAGTGACAAATAGGAAACTCAGTGTAGATCTCTAGTCTTTTTTTCATGAATTTTCATATAAAAGAGAAAAACTTAACTCACTCTGAGTCCTTGGGTCTTGAGAATCCTCCAGTACTTCCTCACTGCATGCTGGTCATTGAAACCTCCCCAGGGCAGAGGAGATTGGTCAGTGGGTAAGAATGCTTATGCATAGCCATGAGAACATAAGTTCAAATCTCCATAACTCACACATGGATGGATGGATGGATGGATGGATGGATGGATGGATGGATGGATGGGTGCATGGATAGGTGCATGGATGGATAGATGGATTGACAGACAGACAGACAGAGGTCTCACACATGATTATAACTGGATCACTGAGGTTTGCTGGCTACCAACCTAGATCCAGGTTCAGTGAGGGATTCTTTCATAAGAGACTAAGCAGAGAGGGGCAAAACAAGACAGCTAATGTTTTCCTTTGGGTTCTGCATGCACTAAGGCAAGCACACCGTGAAGATGAGTGTCACTGTCCTAAGCTTTGTGTACCGCCTTTACTTCTCTATCAGTGCAATGACTTGAGGTTGGAAAAAGAATTGGAAGGCACTATGCTTGGTTTTAATGTCAATTTGACACAAATTAGAAACACAAGGGGAGCCTTGCCTGTAGAACTGTCCTCATTGCCTTAACTCATGTGGGCAGGCCTTCCCTGATGGTGGATGGCACCTTCTGGTAGCAGCCCCAATAAAGAGAGATTTCAGAACACAAACTCTTTCAACTTTTGTTCACTTGGCCTTCCTCTTGCTGGAGAATTGATCTGCCTTGTTGTTGCCATTGTTGCTGTTGCTGCTGATGCTGATGTTTACTTTCCTGACATCAGAGTCAAGCTTCACAGAGGATTAGGAACCAGTAGCTTTTCAGACTTCAGCATTTCTGGCATTAAATTAGGACTACTGAGGCACTTTGCCTAGTATACTGAGTAACTTTACTGGTGGTCAGCACCCACTAATGAGAGAACTAATGTAGGGACTACTCCTGATGAGTAACTACCAGGTTCTCAGCTTCTCAGGCATGATTTAGCTACTGTTACTATTTAAAGCTAACCCAATAAATTCATACATATATATGTATATTATATATGTAATATATAGTGTACACACACACACACACACACAAACATCAGCCACTGACTCTGAATAGAAAGAAAATTATATATGTAGATGCATATCTATACATGTCTGTGTGTGTCTGTGTGTATGTATGTGTGTCTGTGTTATTCATCCTGTTGATTCTGATTCTCCACAGAACCCTGACTAATGCAGAAAGTCATCTGATGTCAAAATCGGCATGCATGTGTGATGTGTATCTATAAGTGGGAGGCCCCAGAGAAGCCTTTAGTGGATAGTGGGTAGAATTGCACTGTCGTAGCCAGGAGTTGAATACACATCACAATTTGAGATGAGTTCTTGAGTTGGGAGGTACACAAACTGTATGACTGTGTGTGGGTGGTTCTGGGAGTGGTTAAAGGTAGCAACATATAGCTGTTTTGTGTCACACTGTGTCAGGCTTGGTTCTCTTGGATGGGATTTGATTCTCACAGCCATTTAGTAAGTAAAGAATTTCATCCTTTGTAATGGAGGGCAGATTCAGATCTTTGCATCCCACACAACAGGAAACTGCTGTCCTTCAACTTAAGAACTTAATGTATACATTTCAGCCAGTTTTCATTTTATGTATGTGTTTGTGTTGTAAGGCTTGAAGTGAGTCTTAACTACTGGGAGATCCCCCAAGTGAGACAGGAGAAGGGAGTTCAATGCAAATGCAAGAGGTTTATTTTTCAAGCACGTCAGGGTCAACCCTCAATCAGCCCCTCATGGCGAGTGACTAGAAGGTGATCCTGAATGGCTATAACAAGCAGTTTTTAATACTTTTTAGGGGTACAGATTACATCAGCAAGGTTAGAGTTTAAACTTATTGACTAACCATATTGACCTTTGAATCTATTGGCTAGCAAACATATGACATACATTCCAACTCTATGTGGGACCAAAGGGTCTGGTGACTACCAGTACATTCTGCCATTTTTCAAGAATGTCCCTGCTCCTCCCTAGAACTGTGAATGGAGAATGGAACTTGGCCTAGCCTTGACCCGAATCGGGAAACTGGTACTTGACCTAGTCTTGACCTGAGGCAGTGGGTGCAAGGCTGGTGAAAACACCATAGGGTCTTCAGTGTGTTTATGTGTGTGTGTACATACACACAAATAAATAATATATATATATATATATATATATATATATATATATATATATATATATATATTCTAGCTATATAGCCCAGGCTAGCCTTGATTTTGCAATTCTCCTCCTGCTTCAGCCTTTTGAGCTCTGGAATGATAAATGTGTACCACTGGGCCTAGTTTCAGCCAGCTTAGAGAATGTGTTCAGTCTGCTCTAAGTGGCATCTACGTTGGAATTCCTGGGTATTTCTTCACATCTAACAGAGAAAGGCTGAACAATGGACAGCATAAACTTAGGTGTATCCAGGATATAGACTGTGGGAAACCTAAGTCCTTGTTCTCTGGAGAACTATGGCCCCTGCCAGCCCATCTTTCTGTGGCCTGAATGTCCTGTCCTTCCTCATAGCAAAGGAAGTGTCTGAGCTGAGTTACGTGTGTAGTAATCTTCCACAGTCTCACAGTGGCCACTGTAGAGTATCCACAATCTTCTTTTTAATCATTCTTTTTCTTTCTTTCATTGTAAAGCAAGGCCATGCTATGTAGCCCAGGCTGACCTGAAACTTGAGGTGATCCTTCTACATCAGCCTGAGTGTAGGACGTACAGGCATGAATTGCCATGCCACACTCCAAATGTTCTTCAATCCATATAGCAAGTATATAAGGAAGGATTAGGCTTATTATGTAGATGCAGGAAGATTCCGTTATTTCCTACATGCAGAACTGAGCATGACTTTCCTGGACCAGCCCTGTGCAACCACTCAGAATATGGGGGAAAGGAGAGGCTACTACCCGTAGCTAAGGAATGTCCACGCCTGTAGTAATTTGAAAAAGAATGTCCCCAATAGGCTCATTTGAATGCTTGGTTGGCAGGGAATGACACTACTTGAAAGGGATTAGAATATATGACCTTGTTAGAGTAGGTGTGGCCTTTTTGGAGGAAATGTGTCACAGAGGTTTTAAGAGCCCAAACCAGGTCCGGTGGCCCTCTCTTCTGGCTGCCTATGGATCTGGATGCAAAACTTTCAGCTACTTCTCCAGCACCTTGTCTGTGCGCATATCGCCTTGTTCTCTGCCATGGTGACAATGGACTAAAGCTCTGAATGTACAAGAAAGCCCTAATTAAATGCTTTCCTTTATAAGAGTTGCTGGGTCTCTTCACAGCAATAGAACACTGACTAAGACACAGCTCTTCCACGCCCACACTCACAGCAGCTTTACCTCCCGTTTTAGTATCTTGGAATAGCACAAGTCAAGAGAAGATCTCCAGGAAAGCTTCAGAGGGAGCTTGCACCTACCAGAGGTTCCATTTTGCAGGGAACCTGGGAAACCTGGGAAAAAAATGCTCTCCCTGCTATAGGGAGCTATTTGGAAACCAAGAAGTGATTAGTGAGTTGAGGAAACATTGGGGAACAGCCCATAAACCGTGTTATAGCTAGGATGTTAAATGTCACTCAGGGGTCAATGTGTTGAAGGTTTGATTTCCTCATTGGTCCCGATGAAAGGTGGTTGAGCCGTTGGGAGGTAGGGCCTAGTAGGGACTCTTTAAGGCATTGGAGGTGTGTCTTGGAAAGGGACTGTGGGGCCAGAGAGCCTTCCTCTTTCTGCTTTTGCTTCTTGGCTAAAAGGTGGATGGTTTTGCTCTATTTTATACTCTTAACATGATGGGTCACCCCAGGCCCAAACAATGGGACCCATGGATCATGGACTAGAACCTACAAAAACCACAGTTCCAAAGATACCTTCCCTCTTTGCCACTTGACTCTTTCAGGTATCTGTCATAATGGCGATTCCAACAATAGCTCTTCTTTAGCCCTTCATCTCCTCAAAACTAGCATTTGTCCCTTCAGTAACATGGTTGGAGTTCGGGTTCCACGTATATCTTTCCTGAGGCATTCGGTCACATAGGATACCTCCCATCATTGGAGAGAGTAACTCTCGCCTCAGTGCACCAGAGCTCATCATATGCAGGGGAGTCTTTCTTAAAGAGTTCAGAATATATTGGGATGAAGGACCCCCATATTTTCTCTGTAGTCTGAAGCACAGCAGGGAGGAAGAAAATAGGAAGATTTCTTTCTCCCAACCTTGCTTGCCAAGGTGTTAGTTATTTGACTCCAGATACCACAGTAATTAATAATGTAATAAGATGCAATTTGTAGGCACTCATGCCTGAAGGCCTCAGGTCCCAAGGCCCTTGGTAAAAGGGAAAATTAAAAGCATCCATAATCTCAAAGAGGACAGCCTGACCACAACTCATGGGGCTCAGGATAACCAGGGGAGGCTGCCTGGGCTCCCACCCTGAGGACTGTTGTTTAGGCTTTCGGCTCCTGAGAGGCTCATACCCCCCCCCCCATGCCACAGCTTCAAAGATGTGGGGCACAGCCATGGGCACCAGACTGTCAGTCTGCCCTCAACAGACGCTCTACAGATCCCAGAGAAGCCTGTCAGTCTTGGGCCTTTATCAGAAGCCAGGAAAGATGCAAACTGGGGAGCCAGCTTGAGCAGTCAGTACGAATGTCTGTCTGTCCTTCAGTTCCCACATCACAGGGCCATTGTTGGAGAACAAGAACATCTGCAAAGCCCAGTTGAGTTTACAAGATTTTCCCCCACATACACCATTTTCCATAATTCTTTAACAACCACAGAGGGTTTACGGCAGACGCCACTTACCCGTTGCCTATTCTCGACTGCTTTTCCTCTGCCAGATTCCAAGTGACAATGAGTAAAGTTAAGACAGCCAGGGAGGTCAGAATGACACAAGTAAGCATTGCTTAGGGGTGGAAGAGAGTCCCAGAAAAGGTTTCTAAGAGTGCAGACTCAGTCATCAGGATTATCTTTCGTTTATCTCTCCTTTCCAATTTCTACTCAGAATTCAGACATGATGGTTGGTACTCTAGCCATTTTGAAGTTGAAAGCCATGTGGCCAAGATGGCATGACAAAAGTAGAGCTTCGAGTGTCCAGTGATGAAGGAGTTGTCGCAGAATCTTGAAATGGTCTATGTAGAATTTTTCTTTACCTCAGTGACTCTCAACTTGTGGGTCTCGATCCCTTTGGCAAACTTCTATCTCCAAAAACATTTAAATTACAATTCATTACAGTAGCAAAATTACAGCTATAAAGTAGTACAGAAAATAATTTTATGGTTGGGGGAGGAGAGATCACCACAACATGAGGAACTAACTGTATTAAAGGGTCACAGCATTAGGAAGGTTGAGAACCACCCTTTGTATGCATGAAAAGATAATATTGCCCTTGTTTAAGCTAATGTGTAAGTAACTAATCTTATGCAGGTGTCTATAGTTAGTCTGTCTTTCAGAGGATCCCAGCAAGGTCAAGATATTTGCCCAAAATGACTCTGTTAGTAAAACAAGGAACACCGTCCTTCCTTCCCTCCTGTTCCCAACATGCTCTTTGGTTACAAAGATATATTAAGATTCAATATGTGTGTGTGTGTGTGTGTGTGTGTGTGTGTTCTTGGGGCTTGAACCCAGGCCCTCATGTGTGCTAAGTAAGTACTCTACTACTGATCAGCACTCCCCAGGCCCAGCTAGTGATTCCCTGCCTGAAGTTCAAAGGGTCTAGCTGCCTTCAGGAGCTGTTGCCTCTCCCTGGGGCCTCTTTAATCTCTGCTTTTTCAAATCATCCTTCCCACCTCTTCACCTTTGACCTTTCTGCTTTACAGTGTTTCCCACAGCCTTTTGATGAGTGGTATGAGTTAGGTTTGGAACTCTGAGTGTCAGACCAAACATGTAGTACAGAGGATGAGGTTGCTCCAACTGCACCTTATCCCTGGCAGATCTGATGTCTAATGACTGCCCAACACCCAGAGCTGCGTCCTTTGATTTTCCAGCTCTTCCTCTCCTATCCTTCCAGCTAATTCCTCTCCTCCTAGCTCCTATCCAACTTCCGTTGCCAATCAAAATAATTGAAAAGGCAAGTGCACATCCATATGAACTTCTGGGGAGTCCATCAACATGAGCATATCCGCCAGCCTCTCCACCCTGAACACATGTGCCAGAGGGGATGGGGCAGATGGTCCAGGTCCTGGGAAGACCTACAACTTCAAAGCATGTCTTCCGGGAACTGCAGAGATGGTTCAGAGGCTAGGAGCATGGGCTGCTCTTATAGAGGGCCCAGGTTTGAGTCCTAGAGTCCATGTAGTGTCTCACGACCACCCATAACTCTGGTCTAAGGGGTTGGATGCACTCCTCTGACCTGCTTGGACACTGGATGTACGTAATGCTCAGATATAAATGCAGTTAACATATGAAAAAACAAACTGTCATACGTATAACATAAAACAGAAAAAATAAAAATACAAAACCTAAACAACAAAAACAAAAGAAAAAAGATAAAAAACAGGTCTTCATCATGCTTTTGAGTGGAATGTACGGTATTTGCCAGCTTCTTATCTATCGCTCAGCAGGACGGACTCTAAGAATATTCAGCCAGATAAGGGTGGTAGAAACGCCCTGGAGAGCAGAGCTGGCGCTCAGCATCCTAAGAGGAGCAATCTGATTTCTTGACCTCTCAAATTTCAAATTTTACCTAAAGCTTGGTTCTCTTACTATTCACAGCCAGTGACTGTTTTTGTTTGTTTGTTTGTTTGTTTGTTAAGAAAAAACAAACATGCTACTCGCTCTGCCCCATCCTTTCCCCTGGGCTCTCCAGCCTGGTACTTTGTGACTTACTTGGACTAATATGTCTGTACCCAAGTTGGGATTTCTTTTGCTGTGAAGAGACACTATGACCACCACTGCAACTCTTATAAAGGAAGATTTAACCAGGGCTGGCTTACAGGTACGGAGGGTTAGCCTGTTATCATCACGGCAGGAAGCACATCACACAGGCAGACATCGCGCTGGAGAGGCGACTGAGAGTTCTACATCTGGATTGGCAGGAGGCAGAAAGAGGGAGAGAAAGACAACCAGCCTGGCTTGAGAGTTTGAAACCTCAAAGTCTGCCCACACATTTCCCCCAACAAGGCCACACCTCCTAGTAGCTCTACTCCGAGGTAATCAAATCCATGAGGCTACGGAAGCCATCCCTATTCAAAACACCACAAGTCCGCCGGACAGACAAAAGGCCTTGGGGTATTGATGGGATTTTATTCTCAGACATGCTTGAGCAAGAAACCTTGAAGACAGCTGTTGCTGTTGCCGCTGTTTTGATTTAAGTGTTATTGAGTTGCAATCCTCTGGTCATTTACTAGGTGAGCCCACAAGCCAGGGACAGAGCGTGGCATTCAAGGGCGCTCCAGTTCCCAATACACTAATGATACTTCACGGACACTGAATCCTTGCAGTTTCCGAACAAAACCTTGGTGCACCAATCCCAGGACTCCGGGGAAACACTCCATCATTCTCCGGGCTTTGCTCAGCTGATCCTCACTGACTGCCAGCAATCCTCAGACGAGAGCTTCTTGCCTTAGGGCTCTCTGCCCTGCTCACCACTCCTTGCCTTCTTTCCTCAGTCTCCCACAGGTTTACCTCTCACGACCCTTTGCAAAGCCAGCCAGTGAAGTGGCCCCAGAGCTGTGCTAATTAGGGTGACATGACATGCTTAATAAGGATGCGCTTAATAAGGACTTTATCCAGTCACTCATATTGTGCCAGAGGCTGACAGGCTTGAGCTGTGCAAGTCCCCTGTGTTAACCTCACAGCTCCTGAACTTCTCTCCAATGTATCTGCCAAAGAGCAAAAGATGGCATCTCCTCGTTCAGAACACCTTAGCATAAACGGCTGGATGGAATAGGCTCGTGGCCAAATTTGAATCCCTTCAGGACCTCTTTCTTACATTCCAGTTTTTGTTTTGTTTTTACATTGTATTATTATGTTACTTATGACATGATCCTGGCTTCTTAAGGGAAATCATTAATCTATACAATAGGGGGCTCAGTGGTAGAGTATTTGCCATGCAACCACACAGATGTGAGTTTGGACCACTTATACCCATGTATCACCAGACATAGTGTAGTCCCAGCACTGAGCAGAAGCAGAGAGAGTTGGAACCCTGGGTTTGCTGGTCAACCAGACTAACCAATCAATGAACTCTGGGTCTGGAGAGAGACCCTGTCTGAAAACAGAGTAATTTAATGCATTCATCTACCCACCTATTACACATTTATTAAGGGCCTCATGTGGGCCAGGCACAGGCACTTTGGGGAATAGTTCCTCCCTTACAGAGCCTTACAGTCTAATCGCAATAGTGATAAATTACTCAGTTAATCAATGAGCAAACAGACAAGTAGCAATAAACTAAAACAACTATTTCAAGAACCCTTATCCGCTTGTCTCCTGCCATGCTTTGGGGGTCAGGCTAGGATAATGATGGAAGTCCTGGGTCTGACCTCGAGGAAACCGAGGCTCAGATGTAGAGCAGCTAGCCCAGGATTTGGAAGAAGCTAGAATCTTGTTGCCTTTCATCTGGGTGTATTAACTACTCTCATCATACTTCTTCCGGGTACCAAGCTCCTTCTGGAAGGCCTTGATTGCCCACACTTGGTGACCAGAGCTTGTCCTGTCCAAATAAGATATTCCTGGTATCCATCACCCCTAACCTTGGAAAGAGAGGGAAAAGGAAAGCAGGGGAGACCACAGGGGAAGCTTAGCTACAGAAAGAGAATGGGGAAAAGATCCATTCAGTCCTCTTCTGCCTCAGTAAAGTTGGCCAGAAGAGGTTGTCCCAGATGTTCTCTAGTGTAAAGCCTGGCTTATCTCTAACACGAGAATGCTTTTTAGCAACAGATGTTTTCAATCCTTAAGGAAGGCGTGTCCCTGGGAGAGACAAGCCCAAGAGTGGAAGGCAGGAAGGTTGTGAGAATGGAGAAGGAAAGAAAAACATGATGTCACAACACCCTGAAGGGACCAGACACAAGTTCTACAGCCTTGTGACTTTCCTAGCTTTGAGGGAAGTCACCCTGGCCTCACAGTTCCCTCCAGCTGTGGGATGATGTTGACAGGATATGTAAGAAGTCAGCCCACAGGGCACGGAGGCTGAGGGAGCAGAAAAGCTCTTGGGAAGAGTGTGACCATGTGTCTTGGTGAAGGGCTGCCACAGATCCTCTGCAGACCTGGGCCCCACCAGGCATCAGCCACCTGGGAACAGAAGACCTGAGGCTGAGGTCCAAACAAGACAGCAAATAACTAACGTGTGAGTACTGTGGGTGGCAGGAAAAGCCCCCAAGGAGATGACGCCACTACCAGGGTCAGCAGTGTCTCCTTGTGAGAAGAAATGAAAGCCATGTTCAAGGCCATAAAGTTTAAAAAGCTAGAGAGCACAGGCGGGAGGCCGTGGCAAGCTGCCAGGACGGAAGAAGACTCCCCTCCCCCACACCTTCCTCTCCTCCTGCCTTTCTCAGGCAGCCTTCAGAGCTGTTATTCACACGCCATGTAATTCACCCATTTGAAGTGCACGATTCAAAAGGTTTTAGATTACTATGTTATTAATTCTTTAAACTGTGGTAAAATAGATGTAACGTAAAATTTATCATTTTAACCATTTTTAGGGGTACACTTCCGTGGCACTAATGACAAGCACAGGATTCTCACATTCTCACCATCCGCAAACAGAGACCCAGCCCCACTTTAAGCCAGAATCCTCACCCTGTACTCCCTCCCACAGCCCTGGTAGCCTCTATTTTTTTTTTTTGTTTGTTTGTTTTGTTTTTGTTTTACATCCTGTCTCTATGAATTTACATGTTCTAGATAATTACTAAAGCAGGATCATACAGTACTATGTTTTGTTTATTTTTGTTCTTTTGGGTTTCCATCTAGCTTACTTCATTTTGCAAACTCTCATTGTTCATCCAAGTCACAGCGTGCCTCAGAACTCCTGTTGTCCAGAGGCTGCACTCATTTATGTTAAACAAGGTGTACTTTAGGTTCCCTTATCTGCATTTGGAAGTCCCATCATCTCCACTGACCGTCCTGCAAAGTCTTAGTGTCTCTATTTTACAGGATGAGACACAAGAAGTAAAAATTCTTGTCCCAAAGCACAGAACTAGACAGCGGGGCAGCCAGGACTACAACCCCGCCCCCAGCTGTCTCCATGCCCTCCATCTTTAAGCCCCGCCCTTACTCCTCCTGTTGCCCTTGCCCTGCACATGCCAGCTCTGGATTCTCCACATGGTTCCTCAGCCTTAGCCATTTTGGACCTTTCTCCTTTCCAGGGTGTGGGATTCTTAGTGCACAGGATCAATGGATCAAAGTGCTCAGCTGTCCTTGCTTCTTGATCCCCGTGCTTCAGAACTCCTCAGAAGAGGCAGTCCCACTACACCAGACAGGCCATGAAAGCAAATTCAGCTGCCAGGAACCATATGTCCTTTGTAGTCAGTTCTCAGCTGACTCTCCTAGGCCTACCTGAACTTCTCCTATGATTTGAGTATGTTCTATGGAGAGAGAAAGCAGTTGACAGACTTCTTCTATATACAATTTATATATATATATACATATATATCCTACCCCTGAACCCAGGCCTGCACTCCACACTCAGTCTATGGCCTACCCACTCCCCCACCCCCGACCCCGCTCTAGATCTGATCAGGAACTGGCCTGTCTGTGCCTTCAGCTCTGTCTGCTGTGACAATCCCCATATGCAGTGTTCTTACATGTTACAAAGCCTCTGAGCCCTCACTCAATCCTTGGTTCTTTTTTTTTTTTTTTTTCCCCGGGCCAGCCCTCCTAGGTAAGCGTTCTACCACTGAGCTAAATCCCCAACCCCTCACTCAATCCTTTGGGTCTGATGTGCTTTGGAATGGATAAGGGTCTAGGTTTTGGGACAGTGACATGATACTTTTCCCCTCTATGTGTACTGCCCTGTGGCGTCTGGGCAGACTCCCTGCCATTGGTCACAGTAATACTACTTCGGTGCAAGGCATGAATATTCACGCCTAGAGGGATAAATAAAATACTATAAATATCCACAGCTCAGGGCAGGTTTAACCTCCAAATGAGTGGCATAAAGACTGTCTCTTCTGGTCATGATGCAGATAGGGAAGGCTGGTACTGACCCGTTAGTCCAGGTCTCGTCTAAGTCACCCCCTAACCCCTCCTGATTGCCACCTCTCTTCTAATCTATATTTATGCCCTCTGTCACCCACAGTTAACTACAGCACAATTCGATGTTCCAAGACCTTACAGACTGCCCTGAGTTCCCTCTCACCCCAGGCCAACAGCCACCCCTCCTGACTATGAGAGTATCCAGTTTCACTGCCTCCTTCCCAAACAGGTCTGTTATTTGACTGGATCCTCCAGCCCCTCTGTCACTGAAGGGTTTACACGGATGGTGGAGTAGAGACAAGAATTAGAAAAAGTCTCTATGGGAGACCGAGGAAGATGCTTTCTTTGCCTTGGGATAGATGGGGGAGGGGTATAGGGGTATAGGGGGATGGGGGATAGGGGTAGAGAGTGTGAACTGTCTTGGGAAGGTATTCCTGGCCTTTGCCTACTTGGCAGTGGAGTGTGTGTGTGTGTGTGTGTGTGTGCATGTGGATGCTAACCACCTGAGAACAGAACCTACATCCTGTGAAGGGGTAGCAGGTGTACCCACGTGCTGAGACATCCCTCCATCCCCAACAGGACCGATGCACATTACGGAAACCCTTACCACACAAACTTGGGGTACAACTCTATCTCAGCTTTTCAAGAGGCTGAGGAAGGAGGAGGATCACAAGCTCAAGACCTACCTGGGTAACTTAGTGAAGCCACAACTTTAAAATTAAAAGTAAACTAACAAGGGTTTAGGATATAGCTCAGTGGTGTAGCATTTATCTAGTATCTTAAAAGTTCCAGTAGGAACAAAGAAGGAAGAAAAAGAAAAGGAAAAAGCTTCACCCTCCAAGTAACTACAGTGAAGAGAAGTCAGGCAGCAGGGAGGTGTAGCCTCCCGTGACTTTGGGAGCAGTCAGCATCTGGATCTTGGAGTACTGGCGGTACGCCTCTCCTGAAGTAAGGGAGTGTCTTTTGAAGAGAATTGTCCTTTGATTTTATCATATAAGGGTGAACCTTCATTAGTAAGCACTGAGTTGTCACCTCCTTATTCTGCCTATGACTTGGAGATCTGGGTGTTTAAAGACCCCTTGAGACCTTGGGTAATTAGAGGCAATCTTCAACCTGGTTGCCCTGCAAAAATGAAATCCAACTGCTCCTCTTGAAGGGAGTCACCCCCAATGCCAGAACAGGTGAGAGAATAAGGGTAGCCGCCCTCACAGACTTCAAGTAGAACCCCTCAGCCCCAGGCTTCTGCATTGACCCTTCCCATGCTCAGGCCCACCGCGGAAGTATGATGTGCACAGGAGCAGAAAGGAGGAGAGGGGGAGATGGTTAAGCATTAAAAGACGACAAATAAAGACAAATGGAGAGGAACAAACCCGGAGAACATCTGGCTTCAGCTCCCTCCCCTCCCCACTTCCCCTAGAATATCAAATTATGACCTAAAATCGCCGGATACATATTTTATTATGTGGATAATTTAAAGGATTAGAGTGAGACAAAGAATTCATAAGCTGTAGTCACATTAGAAGACAAATTGTTTCCATTAATCTCAGAAGAAGGGAGGGAAGGAGAGATATGAGAAAAAAAATGCATGAGAGCAATAGAAAGGCCGGCCAGGAGACCATGCTGGGGAAGGGGTGCCTGGACAAAGATGCTTTCTTCTCTCCCTTCCTCAAACAGTGCCCCACCCCACACCAGCCTGCTTGCTCCGAATAAGGCTGATCTGCAATGCAGATTTATCTCAGCTGCTTTTTGCTTCTGTTGCCAACCAAAGATGGTTTAAATAACATGTATTGTTCTGTGTGATTCCTTATGCAAATGTTTCTGGCCTGTTTGTTATTCCTGAATAATTTCCAAAGCCTGCTGTCTGGGCAGAAGAAATGGCTCACTCTCCCAGCTGTGTCAGGAGTCACCTGCCAGAGCCAAAGGACAAGAGAACAGAGTTTTAATGGCCCCGGGGGACAGTGGAAGAGCCAGCTCTGCAAGCCCCACTCCTCTGAGTAGGTTCTAGACTGGAGAATGTCATGTTGGCAAAGAAATACAAGCAGCTCATCCAGCAATGGAATTTTTACAGTAGTGGGAAAGGAAGCCCAAAAATGGAAGTATGGTTAGGCTGGAAGTGAGTCTTAATTACTGGGAGACCCCCCAAGCGAGACATGAGAACGGATTTTGATGCAAACACAAGAGGTTTATTTTTCTGGCAGGTCAGGATCAGCCCTCCTCAATCAGCCCCTCATGGAACATGACTAGAAGGCAACCCCAAATGGCTATAACAAGCAGTTTTTATACTTTTTAGGGGTACAGGTTATATCAGCAAGGTTACAGTTTAAACTTATTGGCTAAGCATATTGACCTCTGAGTCTATTGGCTAGCAAGCATATGTCATGCATTTGCACTCTATCTGGGACCAGAGGGTCAGGTGACTATCAGTATATTCTGCGGTTTTTCAAGAATGTCCCTGCTCCTCTCTAGAACTGTGGGTGGAGAATGGAATTTGGCCTAGCCTTGACCTGAGGCGAGAAGCTGGTACTTGACCTAATCTTGACCTGAGGTGGTGGGTGTAAGGCTTGGAAAAGCCCTAGGGTCCTTCCCAGGAACCCCAGAACCTATCTACTTTCTACCAGGCCAATCTTCTTAATAGCTCTTATACTTCAGTAAGAACTAGGGTCCTTCGGTACCACTACGCCTGTGTCACCATGGACAACATAGAGCCATCTATCAAGATGGACTGTGGCACCAAGCTTTGCCCTGCTGTGTATGAGCAGACAAAGGAATAAAAAGATTGACCTCAAACTGGATGACTGGGCTACGCAGGGATTCACTGGCTCCAGGCCTTCACTAGAAGCCTCCTTTTCACTTCTACTCTCTCAAGGTTTCATGTATCCCAAGTTTTTCTCATAGTTGCTATGTAGGTAGCCAAGGCTAGCCCTGATCTTCCTGTTTGCACCTCTTGGGTGCTGGAGTTACAGTCATGGACTACCATGCTAGTGCTGGAGATTAAACCAGGAGCTTTGGGCATGTTGCTAAAACAAATAGCAAACTCTAGAGCTGAGACGTAGAAGTTGCAATGGAACTGGGTCTAAATGTGCTCTCTGTAAGTCATAGGGTAGCTCTTAACTCTATGCCTCCTTTTCTTCACCCGAGATGTGAAACAAAGTGGGCACAAGATTATAACAGGCAATATAAACAAAACTCTTAGCACAGAACCTAGTGAATGAACCCTACTCCAAAACTTTAGGTGTGTTTAATATGTATTCTAATATTTTTATTTTTAGGTTCAATTACTTATTTTACATCTAAGTTTATTTACTTATTTATGTGCATAATAGTCTATGGGTCTGTGTGCACAATCTCAGTGCTCAGGAAGTAGAGGCAGGAAGATCAGGAATCCAAGGCTTGCTTTGGCTACACAAACGAGTTAGAGACAATCTTGGAATGCATGAGACCTGAGTGGGTTGAGTTGGGGAAATACGAATTCATAGTAACATGGTTTACTTCGTGGTCCACTTCAGGGTTCTGGGGAACATTCCAGAAGAAAAGCTGTGATCTGTGGAAGGGAGAAGTCTGTAAATACTGAGTAGTCTTATGCTTCTGCTGCCCCAGCTTGCACTCTACAGGACTGGCCTTGAGAGGAAAGCCTGCTCCATACCCTCACAGTCTAACCCCATTCCATTGAGGAGCAGGGCCCAACATGCCCGTATGGCCCAGTCATCTATCTGTTCAAGCTTGACTCTGAAATAAAGCTTGCAAACACATAACATGCTCTGGGGTGTCCAGAACAGCATCTGCAAAAGGCCACCATAGTAAACTCTAGAGGAAGAGGGCCAGGTATCCAGGCAGATTGGGATCAAGGTTACCAGCTGCTCAGAGGGGTAAATCAGTGGGGCTTCTTCCAAAACCATAAGCTGGCTAGACAGAACCTAGCAGTGTTTCCCCAAAGTGTGGTTTGAAATCTAGAGATGACCCTAACCTGGCTTGTCCAAATATGCCATCCTCTTTGTCTCTAACTTTCACTCACACCCTCTTCAGTTCAGAAGAGCCCTACCCTGCCAGCCATCCCTCCCTCTGTCCCATCAGGGCTGAGAATTTGCAGAGAATTTGAGGGACAAAATTTCGCTCATGGCCAGCTCCTAAGCTTGGGGATTTTTATATTGTGCAGCCAGAAATAGATATATCAGCACAGGAGTTTCTTTTCAAAACAATTAATGATAAATTATTTTAAACTATGACTTGATTTAAAATAGGTTAAGTAAATAACTGTGAGGCAGGACTTGAAGATAACAGATTCACTGGAAGGAGGTCTGCAAATGAGAAACCTACACAGAACACACGAATGGAGGCCCAGACTGACTGCAAAAGCAGAACAAGACAGGCCAGGCCTGCTGTCCCTTCTGATTTCACTGGCAGAGTCTCCCTTGAATCCACCACATAAATTCACGGTCTTACTTTTCTCTTTGCTGTTACAAAATTCCTGATACAGAACCAACTTGGGGAGATAAATGATGTATTTAGGTTCCTGGTTTCTGAATCCATCACGGTGGATTCAGAGCAGAGCATGTGCCAGACTTCCTTGTATCTTGACTGAGCCAGGAAACAGAGAAAGGACCAGTAGTGGGCCAGGCTATATCCCCTAAAGGTTCCCAAAACAGTGCTACGAGCTAGTGACAGCATGTTAAACACATGTGGCTGTAGAAGGCATGTCACATTCACACCAGAATATGATCCACAGGCTTTAGCTGTTACTCAAAAATGCCATTCCCATGGTTCTTCATAAGCTTCCCAAACCAGTAACAGGAAAGAACCAGACTCTTCCAATCCTAGCTCAGCCCCTTAAATGCATTCCTACCTCCTTCACCTGGGCCATGCCAAGATGAGCCTGGCTTCGTGGAGTAGTAGTAAGGACTAAAGAGCAGTATATCTAGAAAGTTCTAAGCACTCTTTTGGACCCAGTGCAGTATGAGCTCCTTCATTGGGGTTCTCCTGGGAACTCATCTTTCATAAGCACAGCAGTCAACGATGGTATGTGCCCACATTTGGGAACTGCTGCTCCCACTCGTTAGGGTCTACGAATCTCTGCCCTGAATCCCCCTTTCCCCTCATTCCTGCAGGGTAGGAATTCTCTCCTGTAGTCAGCTTTACTCCCAGCAGCTGCCCAAACCAGTTCCTTTGGAAATAAAAGTGACTGGACCCATCTCAGGTTCTGCTGGGTTAAATATAAAATCACTGTGCTTTCTCCTGCCACCTGTTTTTAGCTCCAAATTTTATAACATATACATATATGTGTACAAGTGCACACACACACACACACACACACACACACACACACACACACACACACATCTGCGACAGACCTTGTATTGACATTTAAAGACAGAGGCAAAGAATGAACCTCGTCAAAGGAAAACAGAGTCGTCTGCTCAGTCCTCTTCCTAATGGGAGGTTTGGTCATGATCCTACACCTGTTCTGCCCATTTCCTCAAGCACAGAGGATGTGCAGAGAGCTGAGAGCCCCAGCAAGGATGAGTCAATTCTCCTGGGTGTCTGTGGGACCTACAAAACCAAAAGCTGTTTTCATAGTTGTTATGGTCTTCATGATAACCATAATAACAATGAGACTACACCCAGCACCTTTCCTTTATGATCCTCTTCCCACTCTCCCCGAAAAGTGGGTGGACCCAGGGGTCCTTGTCCTTAACTAAATTGAAACCAGGTCTTGATTACCACTGAGTCCTGGGAGGGATGTGGGAAAGGCTGTGACTCCACCAGCGCTCCTAAAGCACATCCCTTCATTTACTAACGCACGCTCCTGAGTGTCTTGCTCATGGGGTGGATGGCTATGGGGTCAAAGCCATGACCGGAGTCTCTGGGACCACACAGTCTCCTTAAGACCTGAGATTACCACACATGAAATGAAAAACCCCATGTAAGAGTACGGTGTAGCGACGGGGAGGGATGTGAATGTAGAGCTTACAGAACAGCTGTATCCTGTCCCTTAATCCTCCTCTTTTCTCATTCATAGCATGGGGATGATAACTCCCTCACCATGCTGCTCTGTGGACTCATTGTTATGCAACCCCCTCCCTTTTCTATCGTGGATGTGTTCCCAAGCCTAGCATTACAATATAGTATCAATCCCAAATCCGCACCACTGTTTTCCCTATACGTGCACAAGGCAACCCCTTCCCCATCTTAACTAAGCGCTTCTCATACACTGTGACTGAAATTTCAGCAGTTCAAGGTGTGAGAGAAGACTAGCATTCATCCTCCTCCTTCCTCCTTCACGACTTCACAGATCGCACACTTGTTCCTACTCTAAATCTTAACAACCTCAGCATACGATTTTCTTCTTTCCTTGTGGAGAATGTTCACCTTTACGGCGCTTTATAGCACCTTTTCTGCATTTCTCCATTGCCAGCTTCACCATCCTGTGCTCTGCACCTATCACCAGGACCACCTGGGCAAAACCACAGCAGCACCAATACCCCAGTGGCCAATCTGATACCAAGATGGCTACCGTAGGGTGGGCAGCATATACCAAGTTACAATTTGGACAGAGGAATGAGTGGCTCCCATCTGGATGAAGGAGAACAAAGTGAGATTCTCTCATGCCACACAGAATGATATAAATGTAAAACCTGTCAGTTCTGCACGTCTGGAATATCCCATCGACTATTTGCATCTCGTCGTTGATTGCAATAGCATCCTGCTGCTCCTCTCTCCTTTAGTTCTCATATCCCTCTCCGCGTCTTTCCCACACCTGCTCCTCTCTGGAAGCCAAGATGCCACCTGCCAAGCCTGCCTGACCCTTGGGTAGCTCTGCAGGCTCTTCATTTAGATCACAGCCTGAGGTAAAGAACAGATATCTGCAATTCTGTTCAGACCTCATCTCATAATGCTGGGCCTCCGGTAACAGATGTAATCCATTAGCACAGGACGGCGTTCCGTCTTCTTTCTTTTTTTTTTTTTTTTTAACTACTGTTACTTAATCTGTTTGTTTCTTGGTTTGGACTTGATTTTAATGACCTGGAAATTATCGAGAGCAATGGAGACTATCGCAGAGTTCAGTGAGCTACTGCTAAAATAATGTTGTTGACAAGTTTGTAGTGTCAGTGTCCCGGTACAATGTGAATGACCGAATTTGCTACCCTGCCATTTCATGAAAGCACGTGCTTCGTTTCAGGCTGTGTGGAGAAGCCACTGGCAACTCCTTCTCTCCCTGTCCCTAGTCTGTAGGGACTCAGAGAGGCCATATTCATTTCATGGCAAAAGGTTGGGAGAGAGAGACAGTGTCATGTGAGGTTCTCCACTCCATGTGCAGAGGGCAAGACCTAAGAGGTACAATAGTTTTTTTCACAGACCTGAAGGCCACAGAGAACCCAGATCCAGAGAGCAGGGCACACTGGACGACAGTAACCAGAGACACACTTCTTCTCAAAGAGGGGAGGGATCTTGAAAACTTAGAGTTGTCTCATTAAGAAATAGGCTGTTTCCAAAGGGAAGCTGCTCACAGAAATGGCTCAATAGGGCTCTGTTAAACCTGTTAACAGAGTCAGGTGGGAACAGGGATGCTAAAGCTCACAGACTCTGTAGTACCCAGATGTGTAAGCACATGTTCTGCTGGAGAAGATGGCCATGAGGAGTTCTCCTGAAGGAAGAGGCCTCAGAAAGGCACTCAGAGATCAATTAGAAATGAACTTACCTTCATATGGGCAGATTGGATGAGTCTTGACTGGGATATTTCAAGCCACAAGTTCCACTTGTCCTGGCCTGATCCTGCCACCCTGGTCTATTCCTGCCTTTCTAGGACAGTGCTTAGACTTGCTCACCAGCATATGGAAAAACCATTGCCAAGCCTTCAGGCATCACCTAAGGCTAGCTGCCAGCAGCTCTGGTCACTAAAGTCCATGTTCACACACCAAGGAGATGAGTGCTGGAAAAAGCATGAGTTCTGAGGTAGGGATGAGTTGCTTGTGGCTTGACTTAGCTGGGATCACCTTAGTTATCTGGATTTTTTTTTTCTAGCCTGTGTTGCTAGTAGGTAGATTGAGATGCAGGAAAAGAAAAACAACACACCTGGGAAAACAAGCAGCTGCTGGGTTAATTCTTGTATCCGGATGCAGCTGAGCCCGGCATAGAGCAAACCCAATGCTGCCCTATCGCTTTGAAGGTGGCAGGCTCATCTGAGCCCCTTGATAGAGTGGGACATGCAGCAAGTTACTTAACTTCTCTACATCCCAAATTCACTTACGTGTGACCACGGAAGGAAATGCTTATCTCTTAAGGTTGTCATGATGGTGAGAAGAAACCGAAATAATGTGTCTATCTAATGAGAGACGTTGAAGACAGTGTCTCCCACAGGGCAGGTACTCAGCAAACAACCATCTATTCATTTCCCTTCCTCATTCGGCCAGATAGATAGTAGTGGAATAGACACACCACCAAGACAAGAACCATGTTTGATATAGGAAGAGTATCTGTCAGCCCCACAGAGCTGTACCCAGCCAGGTTGATTTCCAGGCCTGAGGGAACTGCTCCAGTTTCAGGGAAATGGATAGAAGAGACAGGCAGATAGTGAGTGACTGTTACTAATACCCAGGGGCACATCTGACCAGTTTGTTAGGCCAAGTTGGGTAATAAAATCTCCTGTACAGTACTCTAACTTTGAGCTATCTTGGGTGATCCTCTGAGCCTTCATGACTGTCTGTATAACAGGTGTCATGACACTGGCTCCACAGAGACTGTACAGGGATTTGATATAGACGGCTCAAGTCTCCTAGCACAATGCCTGCTGATACAACAGGGTTTTACAATAACATCAGTCACTTTCTCCTACCCACTGCTCCTTTTAGCCTTTGACTGGGCCATCACAGAAATGTCAGGTACTCTGAACAAGTGGTTATCTGCTCAGTGTCTTTGGTACTATGGCTGTTACTCACATTAAGACCAGTAGCAGGCCAGGGCAAGATGAGAAGAATGAAGACGAAGGATGCTGAGAAACTGGCTAGTGTTTCTTAGGAAGAAATTCTTGGTGGATTTAAATGGAAGTGGTGTACTTTGACTCATACCGCATGCCACGCTGCCCTATCTTTAGAAATTGTAACCCAAGGAAGGTTTTGGGGATGTGAGCATCTCTGCTCTCAAGGTTGGCTCTATAAATACCCTCCCACCCGGCCTCAGCAACTCTCCTCTGATCCAGAAATAGCCCCTCCTCCCTTCTCTGTGGCTGTCTCTGTTCCCAGACAGTGGCTCCCAAAAGCTGCAGCTCAGAGCCCCAAGCAAGCTGGATGTGAGGCCTCCTCTAGCCTCCTTCCTCACCTCTGTACCCCCAAAGGCTGGGCTGGGCTGGGCTTCTCCTCTTTTCTGTGGACTTGGGAGCAGGAAGGATGAAGGCCACAGAGGGAAAATAAAGTCAATTTAGGTGAGCATGGTGGAGGAATGACAGGGAACAGGAGAAGGGCAAGAGGACAGGACATGATGGGAAGAATAAGACATGGTCTGTTTGTTCGTCCAACAGCCATTTTCAGAGCTCCTGCCCTGAGCCAGGCGCTAGCCCAAGCACTGAGGACAGTAGCAGCGGTAGGCACAGCCCCACATGGGAGAGCTTGGGTGTAGTAAGCTTATAAGTAAGCAAACAGGTACGTCTTGTACAATTCAGCTCAGAATGTGAATCCTGGACTACTGGGGGAAAGAGAGCCTGAAGACAAAGATGGGAGCCAAGAAGGACTGCATTCTCTCCATGCTCTTGTATGTAGATGCCGTTAGTTACTTTGTGCCCTGTGTAAAAGGGGATTGTCTGCTGTGTGAATGACAGTGTTCAAATACACCAGAAGGGCTATGCAGTTCAGGTGGCCTGAGGGGAGTTTATCTGTAATGGAGCCTTATATGACCCCACACACTTGTCACAACACACACACACACACACACACACACACACACACACACACACACACACCGCCGCTGCCGCCGCTGCCCCCGCCGCCGCTGCTACCACCACCATAACAACAACCACACCATACAATACATGTCACACATACACACTGCGCACACACACACCACATCACACATATACCACAAATATAGACATCATGCCAAACACACACCAGTATACAATGCATGTCACACATACATATATACCACATAGTCACCATACCACACACTACATGTATATCACGTACACACACACACCATCACACCATACCACACACACCCACACACACATCGACACCATATCACATGCACACACTACACACAGCACAACACACACATACACATATCACATAAACATACATGTATTATATATTACACAATACAACGAACACACACACACACAGGGGGAGGGAGAGAGAGAGAGAGAGAGAGAGAGAGAGAGAGAGAGAGAGGGGGGTGTTCATGAGCCAAAAGACTCACAGGTTCCTGTCATTGTAGTCTAAGTGGTCTCTGCCCTGCTATAAGCTTGCATGGAGGGAAGGAGTGTCTCAACCCCTGTGAGAATCGCCTCACTGGATCCCTTCTTATCAACTAAGAGAAATAGGTAGTAGAACTAGAAATAAGGCCAGAGGAGGGGGGGGGAACCAGGGATGAATGGGGGATAAGGACTCAAGGGGGACAGAAAAGGAGTAAATTTTAGGTATGGTAGCACATGTCTATAATGCCTATACTCAGAAAGTTAAGGCAGAAGGATTGCTTTGAGCTCAAGACCAACTTTGGATATGTACTAAGTTCCAGTGTGGCCAAGGCAACCAAATAAAAACCTGCTTCTGTCAAAAAGAAATTAAAAAAATAAAAAAGGAAACACAATTCAATCACCCTCTTCTGCCCAGGGTCCTCAGTCCTCATTCTTCTCACCCTAATGGAACCCTACCTTTCTGTATACATACACATGCCCCAGACCCACACACCACATACCAGAACTAAGCTCCACACTATAGATTTGAAAACCACTGCATAGTCATGCCTTGCTTTCCTGGCCACACTCTGAGACAGCTGTGGTTGCACATGGCTGCCTGTCCAGCTGTGCAACCTTTGGAAGTCCTGGCCCCTCCCTGTGCTATAGCTCAAGGATGGTGAGCAGTCACCGTAGAACTGGTGTGAAGATGTGGGTGTCACATAGCCTTGGCCAAGGAAGCCATCGTTCTCTGGGAAGGGCCAGCTCATGGCTGGCCAGAGGACTATGCCTGGTATCCTAACATACATGGGGACTATGGCCCTTGTCCATACCCTTGGGACAGTCTCTAGGACTATCTTATCTGATCCTTGTAATCTAGGGGAGCTCTGTGGTTTGGCATCGGCAGCCTTCACCTGCTATTTGGTGGAAAGGCTTGGCTTTTTCAGCCCAGTCAGGTTGAAGAAATCTCAGCCCTGTTCCTGAACTTCAGCAGTCTGAGTTAAATAGTCAATGAGACTGCAGGGTTAAAAGCCAAAAAAGCAATTTAAAAAAAAAAAAAAAAAAGAAGGAAGAAAAAAAAAACTCAACTCATTCTGTAATATTTCCTATTTACATTGAAGAAATGTCAATTCTTGGCTTTAAGCCTCACAGGAGACCAAGGATTTAAAGATACTTAGGAGACAGATATAAATCTTTGATAAGACAATAACTGCAAAGAGAGACACGCTGCAAATGTTAAGCTGGTTAGATTTGGTCACAGCTCTTTCCTTTCTTCCTGACTTGACTTATAAGCATCTGGACGCTCCACTTGTTACTAGAAAGAGCAGTGTCCTATCTCATCTTCCAGGGTGGCTCCTGCCTGTGACACAGGCACCATGTGCACTTGCCTGTTTTCACAGCAGGAAAAAGAATCAGAAATGTGCCAAATGTCCTTCTGTTTGTACTCAGGTCCCAGAAATGAAACACACAGTCGCATTACCTTGGTGCCTGCTGAGACCTCAGTTGTTTCCAGGGTCGCTGGTAGTCCCCTAGCAATCTACCAGCCCTTGATAGGGAGATCTGGAAAACATTAGGTTATATTGCCTGCCTAGTGTCCCTGGTAGAACTTTGAGGTCAGAACTAAGAGTCCGGGCTGGAAATGAGCATCAAGATAGGAGACAGAGCCAAGGTGAGACTGTGGGTGTTCTGTCAGTTTCTTGAGCACCACACTAGACCTTGGGTTTGATGAAGGTTGGTAAGGCAAAAGTCTAACCAGAAAGCCACTATGGAGCAAAGCATGGTTCTGGGCCAGCTTGAACAACAGAAAGGGATTGGATAAGAATACAGATGTGACAACACAATCAAAATAAAAACAAACAAACAAACAACGGTGAATAGATAGGAAGGCCTGCTGGTCTACCTCACAAGAGTCTACAGACTTAAGTGGTATCAGAGATCCCTTGAATCATGAAGTCCAAGCAATTTCCTAAAGACCATTAAGGGCTGAGATCGAAGTACAGCCTAAAAGGAAAAAGAACTGAGTAGTTAAGGTATTTGCCTGCAGCAGTGGTAGATACCTTTCTCCTTACTGTGACAAAATCCATGATGAAAGCAACTTAAGGAGGAAAGGACGTATTTTGGCTCACAATTTGAGGGCACAGTCCACTGCAACAGGGAATGCATGGCAACAGGATGAGGGAGGAGAGGATCCTTTTCCATTCACACTGAGAAAACAGAGAGCAAGGAATGTTGGTGCTCAGCTCACTTTCTCATTTAAAAATATTTATTTTTATTTTATGTGCATGAATGTTTTGCGTGTGTGTGTGTGTGTGTGTGTGTGTGTGTGTGTGTGTGTGTGTACCACACATATGTCTGATGCCCTCAAAGGCTAGAAGAGAGAATCGGATCCCCTGAAACTGGAGTTATGGGTTGTTGTAAGCCGCCACATTGGGAACCAAAGTTAGGTCTTCTGCAAGAGCAGCAAGTACTCATAGCCACTGATCAATCTTTCCAGCCCCCACTTTCTTCTTTATTCAGACCAGTACCTACCTGCTTATGGAATGGTATCACCCACATTTTGGGTGGGTCTTTTTACCTCAATTAATCCAATCTAGAAACTCTTATAGACTTCAAAGTTTGTCTGCCAGATGATTCTACATCCTGTCTGATTGGAAACTGATATTAGACAACACAGGAATGAACCAAAAAAACTTATAAATGCATTCTCTTCAGGAATTAGATGGTGTTTGTCATTATGTGTGGAGGAAGATTCCTGACGTGAGCTGTTTTTGTTGCTCTCCTGGCCCCATTCTAGCCTGTGTTCCGGTGGAGCCCATTCCTTGTGTTCATGTGGTCTTTGCTGTCGCAGGCTCCACTGTGATTGCAGCCACACCGAGCCTCCGTTTCCTAAAGCCTTTCCCAGTTGTATCTGCAGGCCCTGAACGTTTGTGTGAGTTTGCATGAGGTTTTCCCTCTTAACCCACTCTAACCTCCATTATCAATGAATTGTAACCTAGTTTTTGACTCAGCCACTGCCATGGAGGATACGCCCTTTATCACTGAGGATGCTGTCTCCTCCCAAAAGTTCCCAGGAAGTGGCACCTTCTGCTATAGCATCTTTCTTTCCCTTGTATGTCAGGAAGAGTCAGGGGAATACTATGTGGCCTTCTCCCATCGATTCCTGCCAGGATACCAAGAAGCCCTTCTGTCATCTCACTCCCCCGAGGACTGAGGCTGGATGAGGCTTCTACACCTTTTTATTAGCCCTACTTGGACATGATGCTAAAAACAAGAAGGAAAGCTCTCTCTCTCTCTCTCTCTCTCTCTCTCTCTCTCTCTCTCTCTCTCTCTCCCCCTCACCCCACAACTGAAGCCCAGAAAGGTCAAAGTCAAAGGAATCCATGTCCATAGGAAAGAAAAGCCCATGTGTCTGTCACTCATCTTCAGGGACCAAAGACATACTAACAGCCTTGACAAGAGCCCAGTTTCTCCAAACACAGGAGAGTGATCCATGAAGAACACCAAGGTCAATGCCATGAAGTGTTCTTCAAGGAGCAGGTGCCACGTTATGCAACTCACCATGGAGACCCTACCTTACCAGGTCCTAGCCTAGTGGCCTTGTGTCAGATGGTGGTAATATAAACAGTAACAACAAAATCAAGTCTTTCTAGAGGGTACAGTAGTACATGCTTCTAACCCCAACGCACGAGAGATTGAAGCAGAAAGACTGCAAGTCCTGGGCCAGCCTGAGCAACACAGTAAGATCCTCTCTCAAATAAAAAAAAAAAAAAAGTCAACATTTTCTAACAGACTGTGACAGGCTAACTCTAAATAGAACAAGCATTTCTAATAACCAGGGGCGGGTGGGGGTGGGGAATCAATCCCAGCTATGTTGAAACTAAGATCCTTGCTACATCTCATTCCAGATGTTGAAATAATGGGCATCATATCACCTCAAAGCCAAAGTTGAAAATCAATGCCAGATGGGCCCTGTCTGCCTCTCTAGCTTTGCTGTCCCACCCTGTGTAACCCACTCCTGCACTGTACCTGCCCATTGCCCTAACCTTCCTTTGGTCTCAGGCTCTGCACTTGGTACTATGTTACTCGGTGCTCATAGCACTGGTCACTATGTTACGGCTTGAAAAGGCTGGACAGAAGAGTCCAAGCCTTGACCTTAATATCACTCCATCCTTTACGGAGCATTTTCTGAGAGAAAGACTACATTACAACATTACATTGCCCTCAGTCACCAAGGAGGATCTGCCTCTTCTGAGTTAAAAAGCTGAGACTCAGGGGACAGAAGCAGAAAGCCAGGCACAGAACCATGGAGCGATACAGGCAAGTGACACTTTGGCTTCTCTGCTCCTACATAAGGCTCATGTCACTGCTCTCTCTCCTGCTCTCCAGCAAAGCCTTGGCAAAACTACCAGCTTCCCCATTTACTGGCTCGCACAGCTGATGGTTTTCTACAGGTGTTCCTGTTGGGCTTGCCCTGACTGCCCTGGCCCTGCAGCTGTCACAAAGGGAGGGGACAGAAGCATGGCAGCCTTTGCTATTTATCATTAGGGACCCCTCCTATCCTCCAGCCACCCTCTGGCCATCAGCCCAGTCGGGAGCTCATGGTTCCAGGCTGGCAGATGTCCTGGATGGCTGTGCCCAGCTCTCCACCCACCTGCACCTGCATCACTGAAGCACAAATGCCTTCACATGGCCAAGGTGATCTTCGAAGGGACATAGTGACTCACCTCACTGGCTCCTGTGAGAAAGTAAGCGCTGTGCTCAGAAGTCCCCAGGTTCCCAACCTCACTGTCAAACCTGACACAAGGCAACAGGCCCTCTGCCTGTTAGAGAAATTCTTAGTGTTCCATCTTCGACTCCCCTCTTCAGGGGAGTCTACAGCCTTGCCATCACCCTTGGGGCCATTTCCCAGTGCTCCAACCACTCTGGAAGCACTCCTTTGAAGACACCAGAGGTTTTAGACTCCATCTCTGCAGCCTGAACAGAGGAGACTCTAGCATCCTCAGCCTCACCAGACCACGGGGCATTTCCTCAGCTAGGATCTCAACTCTTAGCTTGCATGTCTGGTATGGGAATGGGACCTGGATACTCACAGAGGTTCCTGAATGACCTAAATGAACTGTGTGGACAGGAAAAACTGCTCTTGAAAAGCCAAGCTAAAGATGGAGGATGGCTGTCCTGGGATTTCCCTGGCTATCCGGGCCAGTGGCATCAAGCTCTAAGAAGCATCTATGTTAAAGAAATGGCGTGGGGCATGCTCACTGGCACCGGAAGTCAAGAGTAGGGAAGAATGCAGCAGGTACTTCCCACAGTTGCACCAATAAATACCAGAGGATACCTCCACTCCCCTGGGTGCAGAGGCAGGGCAGACGGGATCCTGACACTCCAGTTTCACAGGGTGTTCTGATAAAGCCTATAGATCACACACACTATTTTGCCTACAATTTCAAGGCTGTTGCAAAAACTCTGGATCCTGGAGACTGGCTGCTTGGTCCCCTTTATCCATGACCTTTCATGTTTGAGCTGTGCAATGCAGGTGAGGGGTCCATGTACCTCCTCCTGCTTCATTTGATACCTGATACATGAGATTCCAAGGTCCCTGAGCCCAACAACATCCCACAGAGTCTCCTTCTAACTGTTCCTCTGTCTCTGAAGGGATACGATGGGCGAGGGAGGCTTTGTGGCACTTGCTTCCTATCCTGATGAAAAAAAAAATCTGCTATTTTTGCTCTGCTTCAGAGGAAAAATAGAAGCATGACTTATATACCCAAGTTTTGTCTCCGCAGCCATGTACTTTGGCTGGTCTATTTTGTTTCTCACAATTACAAATATATTCCTTCCCCTAGAAATCTCTGTGTGGGACCAGCCCTCCCCACAATGCAGTGAGCTGCTTGAGAGCAGTTGGAGCCTGCCCCTAGGAGACCCTGGGTGACCAGCCTTCAGACGGGAGGGGCTCTGATCCATGATCCTTGGTAGTCTGGGGCTTATTAAGCTCTTCCTGTCTGTCAATTACCCAGATTACTGCTCCCTTGCTGCAAGCTCCAAGGCCAGTTTCCATTTGGCCAGAGAAAAATAATGATTGTCTGTTTATTAACTGGAAAAAAAATGCCCAGGCACAGTGTGTGTTTGACCCAAAATCTGGTCCTGAGAAGCTTCCCCTGGTCCAGTCTCTCCTCTCTGGAATCCTGTACTAGCGGACCCACCAGTTGCCGTGAACCAGTGGTGTAGGACAGTGGTTCTCAGCTTTTCTAACGCTGTGACCATTTGATACAGTTCCTCATGTTGTGGTGACCCTCCCAACCGTAAAATTATCTCACTGCAACTTCATAACTATAATTTTGCTTCTTTTATGAATCGTAATATAAACATCTGGTATGTAGGATATCTGATATACAACCCCTATGAAAGGATCGCTTGACCTCAAAGGGGTCAAGACCCACAGGTTGACAACCTATGGTATAGAAGTTTCAGGAATCCTATGTCTGGATGTTCCAGACAGTCAATAGCATGTGATGGCCTTAACTCATTCCTCAGCTGGCGCCAGGGGGATGTGGTTGCCTCTGGGGATACTCTAGCACAGACTAATGTGACAAAGGGACTGAGCAAGTGATTGTCAGATATGAGGAGCTCTAGGTGGGTGTTCACCAGAAGCCACTAGTGTCACACTGACATAGGTTCGAATCCAAACTCTGCAACCTAAAAGTGGTAAATTCTTGGCAAAGTTCCGTGCACCTCAGCTGAGTCTTCTAAGAACTGGGAATGAGGATTCCTGGGCCGTAGGACAGGAATGACATCTGAGAAGGTAAGTGTGTGAAACAGGCCTGTGCTTCCCAGCCCCAAACACAAAACAGTCACTTTGGCATGTGAGAGTCTTTCTCTTGCCTTACCCAGGAAGCCTGAATTCGGTACTAAACCCTCAGGCTCTCCTGCCCGCAAAGCTGGCCACCTGTCCACTGACCTATCTTCTACCACTGCGTGGTCATGGTCCACGTTCCCTTCCCAGAAGGCTGGGGAAGGCTCTAAGTCCTAGCTTTTCCTATTTACTCTCCTTCATGCCAAACACCTTTGCTTTGAAAAGTTGGTCACTAATGGGACACAGAAAGGTACAACTAAACACGGTGTTCAAGCATAGTTGCACACAATTGAAATCCTAACAGTCAGAAGGTTTGAGGCCAGCCTGAGCTACATAGTGAGACTTGGACTCAAAAATCAGACAGAGAAAATGTCATTCTTCTGGGCTGAGCTAAAGTCTCAACCCAGACATTGTCCTATTGTGCGAACTTCCACGAGCACTGGATCTCACAAAGCCCCCAACCTTGCTGTCTATAAGCGGGGTTCCTGAGTCATCTCGGAGGGGTCCTCTATCTCTATAAAGACTGAACATCTTAACGTGAACTCCTCTTTCTCTTACTCCTCTCCGTGCTGTGCACAATCTCTTGCCACGTGGCTCTACCGAGAGTAAGAGACCCTCCTTTTTCCAGTCTTGCAATTGTGGCCGGGTTCAGTTGACTCCACAGTCAAACACTCCATATATCTCAGGGGCTCCCCCAAAATAGTCTTTCCTTGCAATCCCCCATGCAACCACTGTCTCAGGGACCTTAGGCTCAGGTCAGCAGTTGTTAAGGGGCCGGCGACCTTTGCATCTTTCCAGTCTGAATTTCAGCCCAGCAGACCACCACATCGTTTGTTTCATTACAGGATCGAAGAGTGCCCTCTGGTGGAGACAGAAGCAATAACAGAACCATGCAGTAGCTCTGAAGGCTTCTCCCCAGACCTCGGTCAGGTTGCTCAGTCCAATACGTTCCCGTTTTATGGGATAAACAAGTGGTGTTAATAGAACAGGAGGCGTGATCTCCCTCTGAGGATAATACAACATACCCCATCGGAAAACCTCATTACTGATGTCCTCTACTCTATTTTACTCTGAAAGGGTGATAGCCCAGAGATACCTCAAGACACACAGCAAATGAACGGAACAGAAGAGACTAGATGAGTCCAGGTGCGTTGATGACCTTCCAGTTCAGATTCAGGAGAAAATCCAAGAGCTAGAGGTTTGGACTGAATCCCGCTCCATATGTTTAGGTAAATTAATTCTGCCCTGAGCTCTGACTGCCCTTTCTGAAATATGAGACAAGAACAGTGAGCTTTGAGGAATCGGAGAGAGTTGGCGTCAGCCTCCTGCTTCTCCCCGGTTGCTAGCTGCCCACGCTCTTCCACTCCATGCCCATCAAGCTCATTTCCTTGTTCCCCAAGAAACTGGGAGAAACAGAAATTTGGGGGTTATGGCAAAATGCAGATTTATGGGTGGCTTCATCCCTGTGACTCTCTGCTCACAGACCTTAGGGTGTCCCGAGTCTCAGTAGAGCTCTGAAGAGCCACTGATACCCATCACACAGGTGAGAAGACCAAAGCCAGGACCTTTTTCACTTTCATAGTCACCCACACTACACCTTGCGCATGCGCTCTCCTCTCCCCTCCCCCCCCCCCACCGCATGCACAGAAGCCCCCTCATAAGGATAGACGCTCCTCACCTAGCAACCCCTGAAATTAGAAAATGTCCCTAGTCACCCACATGCCCAGCCACAGTTGGGGGCACAAACACACCCCGTCTCCAAGGAGACCTGACAAAGCTGTGGGACCGCCACTGAACGTTTAAACATTTCTGGCTTTAAACTGTTTGTACTGGAAACCTGGAAATGGGGAGGTGTGGGTTTTGTGCTGAAGAATGTGGGATTAAGCATCAGCCTGTGTTTTCACCATAGCATTCCCTAGTAAGACTAGGGTAGAGGGATGAGGGGAGTCCAATGTGCTTTATCCATCCATCCATCCATTCATCCATCCATCCATTCAGTAATATTTTCCAAAAGCTTCCTATATTCTGAATATTGTTTAAAACTCAGAGATGGGGGTTAAAAAGTCCTAAACATTACAGGATGTGGAAGATGCATCAGAAGCAAGGGGGTTGAATAAGTTATACAATGTCCTCTCTCTGTAAGTGGAGGGCATTCCCTAAGGTCCTTTCATTCCTCAGGAAGGCAACATGGGGACACATTCCCATCAGCCAGCAGGCTGCCTGGGATGAACAATACTGTTCTATGAAAATATAACACAGGTCACATTGCATCTCACCTTAAAATTCATAGTAAACAGGAAAAAATTATAACAGCTCATAGTAAGTTTAATAATATATTTTGTTTAATCTAACATATCCTAAATTTTTCTTAAACTTTTAGTTAGAACAAAAATTACTAAGGGGACATTCTGTCCCTTTTGTTTGTACTGGATCCAGTGTGCTTTTTATACTCACAACAGCACTCAGGGAGAAAGCTACACGGTGCTCAGTAGCCACATTGGGGGAGGGGGGCAGTAATTATACCCTACTGGAACCACAAAAGAATCAACCAACAGGAGGTGAAGCTCACCTTGCCTGCCAGGTTGTTCTCGAGATCACCAGGTCCTGAACTCTTTTCTTTACCCCTCGGGGGGAGGTAGGATATGAGTGGAGGTCACAGCAAAACTTGAGAGAGTTGGTTTTCCCCCACCATTTGGGCTCTGGGACTTGAACTCTCTCCAGCTCCTAGGTCTATATTCTTGAGCAAACTTCTTGCCCATGTCCTCAATCGAGAGCCAGCCCCCATCCACTTTTCCTCTCCCTAAGTCTCTCTTTGCCTTTTTCTTTGAAGTCAGGCTACTTTATAACTCAGGATGTCCTCGAACTCACTTTACAGCCAAGGTGGACTTTGAGCTTCCGATCCTACGGTCTCAACCTCCCAAGTGCTGAGGTTACAGGTCTGTGTCTCCATAACCCCGTTATGCATTGCTCAAGAGCAAATCCCAGGCTTCAGGTGCTAAGCAAGCTCTCTACAAGATGAGCTGCATCTCTGTACCCCTCTTCAAGACTTTCCTTTCTCCTCCTAGGCAGGCTCTGCTCTGCACCAGCCAGACATGTGACATCGGTCTCTGAATGCTTTTGTGGCCAGATCACTGCATATAGAGAGACTAGAACAGACATATGCAGCCCTTGAGAGTGACACTACCGTGGTGGGAGTGGGTCGCAGGCTGGCCCAGGTCTCAGGCCAGGAAAGACCATCTCCTGGCTTGGGCACACCCACCTTTATTATATTGGAACACTGAAAACCCTTCCTGGACTTAACTTGTGCAATTGGCCCCCTCTTGTCCTTGGCTTTAAGGCAGTGTCTAAGATCCAGACGGAACACAAATGGAGAGAACACGCCCTAGCCATATTGCACTCATTTTTCTTTCCGATGACTTTTGTGGCCTTCCTTGGGGCTGTATCTGACCTTGAAGGTCAGGTTCATCTCAAGCAAATACTCTGATCTTTAAGCACAGAGAAGCCAGGGACATCTCAACCCTGGAGTCTTCTGCAAGCCATTACGTGCCACTCCCTGCTCATACTTCCTCTTCTTGACCTTTTCAGACATCTTTCCCACCTATGCTTGGACACTCCACAAACATGAAACTCAGTCCTTCACTTTGCCTCGGTAGGCTTTCCCCCCGTCCCCCAAAATATCTCCCTCCTACCCTCTCTGCACCTCTCCCCTAAATTCCATTAACAAATGGAATTAATGATGATAACAATAATAATAGTAATAATAATAACAATAATTCTGTGACAGCGAATGTGAATATTTGAGGACTACTTGACATGCTGGCTTCAAGGCCCTTACAACACCATCATAAGATAGGTATCCCTGTCCGATGTTAGAGGAAGGTAAAAAGAGACTGAAAACAGGGAGATTTGCCCAGGTTTATAGTTCATAAGCACAGAGCCAAGGCCTAAAACCGAGGCCTGCCTGTGTAACTTCAGAGATGCCTGTGTCCTATCAAGCAGCTTAGGGAAAGTAAAATGAATGGTCCATGCACACAGGAAATGAAATTTTAGCAAGGAGACAGTGCAGATGCATGGAAAATTCCTAAGACGGTTTCTATCCAGAAATGTTTCATAACTAGGAATCTGGAAGACGAAGGCAGCGTGCATGCGTGGGATGGGCCGCCTAGCTGCCTCAGTAGCTGTGACAGGCTCCTGCGTCCTGCTCTCCCTGCCTGCTGAGAGTGCCCCTGCCCACTTCCTGGCCCCTCCAGCGTGAGCCTCACACAGCTCCTCCAGTCTGATTGACTGCAGCACAGAGACAACAATCCCCCCACACCCCACCCTACCCCCAACTAGATTAGCAAGGCAGCATATGCTGCTGTGGAAAGTTGAACAATTGCGCTTCTAAATAACAGCTCAACGTGGAATAGAAGGGATGTCACAGGCAGGAGATGATTAATTGCGAAATGAATCATTGAAATTGTAATTTCAGTGGACTGCATGCTTGCCGCAGGCCAGAATTGTAAGGAGAGACCAGAAGGAGGCTGAATGGCCTGGCCAGGCAGAGAGGGCAGTGTAGATGAAGGCCAGGGGGACGGGGTCAGAGAGGCACTTCAGAGAGGTTGCATGAGACCACAGCACAGAGGCCTGCCTTCACCTTAGTGTCAAGAACCCCTTGGAGCCAGGATTGCAGCCCTGCCTGCCAGGGCGATCTCCCCATGATGACCCATCGCACCTGGCCTCCCACCTGCTCTCTGGCTCTGTGGGATCCAAGTTCTCATCCCGCAGGCCTCCTATGACCTACTGGCCTCCTTTGTGCATCAGCTGCTCACCCTGCACAGCAGGTAAAAGGGCAGATCTCTCATCTATCCCGAGAGTGGGAAGGCTGCTGAGCTGGGATGGGAGCAATGAAAATGCAGCGTGCTCTGTCATGCTGGGGTTCGTTTTCACAAGAGCTCCAGGTCCCATTGCCTGAAATGTAGGACAGTGGCATAAGCAGAGGCTCACGCTGCCACTGCGATCTCAGCCTTCCTCCTTAAGGGGTGTTGAAATTGTGTGGTCCTGGATAATTTTCTTAACCTTCCCGAGCCTTAGTTTTCTTATGTATGATGTGGAATTGTACACAAACAGCTCTTTGGATAGGCTTCCAAATTGCAAGTCAAATTCCCTGCCTAGAGCTGGCCCATGGTAGTGCAGATCCATAAAAATGGAGGCTATCGGGCTGGCAAGATAGTTCAGTTAGTAAAGTGCTTGCCATACAAGTCAATCACCACCACCCATATAAAAACTTGATGTGGTGGGACACGTGGCAGGGCACATCTGTAATCCCAAGCCTGGTGTGGTAGGCTTGACTTGTGAGATTTGGCCCCCTGTCATCCCAGCCTGATGTGGAGGGGCACACCTGTCATCCCAGCTCTGGGGGTGGTGGGAGGATCTTGGGGCTTGCTGGCCAGTCCGTCAAACTGAAGTGATGAGCTCCAGACTCTGTGAGAGACCCTATCTCAAAAAACAAGATAGGGATCTACAGAGGAAGACACCTACCCTCAAACTCTGGCACACGCACGCGCACACACACACACACACACACACACACACACGCACACAACACACGCACACGCATACACACACACACACAAGCACACAAACACACGAGGGTAGTTTATTATCAAAGAATAGTCCAACAACAAACAATAAAACCATCTGTTTTAGGAAGGCAGCCCCTTTCTCCTGGATGTCTACAGCCTGAGACTGTCACTTCAAAAACCTCCGACCAAGACCAGCTGGCCCCTCCCCCTGTGCTGTACCAAATAAACACACTGAGGTTCTGGGTTACACCAGGATAGGTGCCTTTCCACCAGAAGGTACACATCCCACCTGACCTTAGCTTTCTGTACATCTGTCTGTCTGTCTGTCCTTTCTTTATTCCTCCACCATCCCTAGTCAGGGTTCAATGACCAAGACATGTGAGTTATGGCAAGACAAGACACACTGGAGACCACAAGTTAAATTAAGGCCAGCCTGCCAGGCCAGCCAGAGCTACTTAGTGTTAATAAACAATCGCCACCACCACCCATATCAAAACCTGATGTTGGTGGGACACGTGGCAGGGCACAACTGTAATCCCAAGCCTGTTTCCTTGAAACAAAAAAGGCAGAACAGAATGTGGTTGCAACTGAATGACTATGTGAAGGTGGCTTTTTAATGCAAGGGTAATTGTGGAGTTAGGGTCTAAGAGGTCTGTCATGTTGTCATTGGTTTTTAGAGGTAATGTGTAGTGCTTAAACAGGCAGTGCTTTTAGGAGGTTAGTAGACCCTCAGCCTCTAGGAGGGGCAAACTCAACTTTGACTGTGGATATGAGCAGCTATGTCCAGAAATAAGTAATACATGTGTAGAAGGTTGTTGGGAGCTGGGGCTCTGTACTCCAAGTTGGGGCTAAGCTGCATGTAAGAGGTGACCAATGGTGAAGGGTACTGGGGAAAGTGGGTGCATTGCTTCTTCTGGGGCACCGTGTGGTCCGGAGCATAGCAGGGGAAAACTGCCTTTGAATCAGGAGAACAAACTGGTGGGCTTAGAACACCCACAGCCTATAGCTGGGGCTGTGACTGGGGCTGGGGCTGGGGCTGGGGCTGGGGCTGGGGCTGGGGCTAGGGCTGGGGCTGGGGCTGGGGCTGTGACTGGAGCTGGGGCTGGGGCTGGGGCTGGGGCTGGGCTGGGGCTGGGGCTGGGGCTGGAGCTGGGGCTGGGGCTGGAGCTGGAGCTGGGGCTGGGACCAAAGCTCAGGCTGGGACTAAGGCTCAGGCTGGGGCTGAGGCTGGGGCTGTGACTGTGGCTGGAGCTGAGACTGGGGCTGGTGAAGGACGTCAGGAAGACTGAACTGGAAGAATATGGGCCTGAGTCAGCTTGACTTCTTATATTTGTTCTGACAGACCATCGGATTGTACCGAAGGCGCCCCGCTGCGGTAGACCCGCTGAATTGGAACCTCCCACTTCATTGTACTTAGGCTGGCCTTGGAAACCCTCAGTCTGACACCGCCCCTAGTGTCCACCGGAGGTACTGTGTGAACGCTGCCCAAGCCTCCAGAGCCTTCTGGCTGTGAGAGTCAAGCACCGGGCCGCCTGGAGAAATGGACTCCTAGTTGATGCTTTCATCTAAAGCCTTGCCACCTTTTCCCACACCCAGCCTCTCTCGGGCTGTGAAGGTGAAAGAAGCAAGGCAAAGCCTGGGCTTCCTACTGCCTCACACTTGGCTTCAGCCAGGAGCACCAGGGCAGGGTGGAGAAGAAAAGTTATCCATCAAGCAGGATCCGCTTACCCGGACCCGGGAAGACCCAGTGAAATAGTGCGCACAAGGCTTGTAGTACAATGTCAAGCCCAGGGCACTCAATTAACTGTGTTGTTGCTGATCTGTCTACACTGAGGCCAGATGTCCTGTATCAAGAGCTGGAGAGGGACCTCATGAAGCCTGCACAACAAGAAAATGAGCAAGGATCAGAGTAAACACAGGATGCCAGGTGCATTAGAATTCAGTAGCTTCTATTGCAGTGGTTCTCAGGGCTGCATATCAGATACCCTGCATAGCAGATATTTACATTACGAGTCATAACAGGAGCAAAATTACAGTTATAAAGTAGCAACAAAATAATTTTATGGTTGTGGGGGGGTCACCACAACAGGAAGGGCTAAAGGGAAGGTTGAGAAACACTGTTTTAATGTACATCTAGGTCTGCTGACGACATTGGTATGTTTAAAAATTACTTAATCAGAATTTGAAGTTTAATAGGGTGGACTGGTATTTTTCTTTGCTATATCTAAAATCTTTGTCTCCTGAAGTACACCCATTCATGCCATACACACACACACACACACACACACACACACACACACACACTCACACTCACACAGACACACACATACGATAAAAAAAAAAAAAACCTCTGTCAATTGCATATTCCCACTCTTGTAGAGTGTTTGTGCATGCTCGGAAGTGGGTACAGCTCAAAGAAGACAGAAAACACTCCAGGTCACAACCATACTAGGAGTACAAACTCAGCTAGCACCCTGGCACCAAGGCCCTTCTACGGTTTAGGCACTGTCCTAGGTGCTGACCTATTTCCACATATTACTTCATTTAAATCCCCCAAATAAAACACAAGGTAAATGCTAGCTACCACATGTCCCTCTGCACATGAGGGACCTGAGACATAAGTCTGAGGAAGGCAAAGTCACAGCCCTGGGACCCGAGAACAGATTCCTGGCCCACAGCCTGACCTCTGTTGCTGATACGCTGGACTGGGGCCCTGCGGGAGGAAGATGGCACAGTGCATGTGTCAGTGTTGGGGCTGCCAGATGGGCCGTGTCATCAGGCCATTTTCCCTCTCTAGTGTCATATACAACTGCGGATTGTGTGTTGATTCATACAAACACAAATACATTTGCATCCAAAGCACTGGCCACACATTAGCCAGCTGCCAGGACTGTCTGTCGCAGGAACGATGGCTGTGCAGCCATGGTCAGGCAGATTTATGGGGCAGAGGATTTGTACTCTGGACTGAGCCAAGCTGTACTTGGTAAAACCTGTCCTCCTCTGGCCCTCTGCAAGACCTGAACCCTCTCTACACTCCCACACACCTCTGCAGCCAGCTGTCCCAGCATGTCTCTCAGGATAAAGGCAAATCCCTAAAGCAGAAAGTGCTCTTTTAATAATTTGCTGGACCACCTCTGTCTCAGGATTTAACTACATAGCAAGAAGCAAAGCTGAGCCAATATGTGCCCCTGTCCCAACAAAACTGGCAGCAATGTTGAGAGACAACATTGACAGGGACAGCCAGATGTGATGGCACATGCCTGCAATTCTAGGGGCATAGAGACAGGAAGATAGGAACTGCAAGGTCATCCTCAGCTACAAGGCAAGTTCAAGGCCAGACTGAGGTACATGAGACCACTTCTCATAAAACTGACCAGATGATTTGGTGAGATGATTTGGTGAGATGATTTGGTGAGATGGCTCAGGTGGTTTTGCCTGATAAACAAGAACCGAATTTGATCCTCAAAACCCATGAAGCAAATCAGGTATGGTAGTGAGTTATTAATCCCAGGACTGTGGGAGTGGGGAGAGGTGGATCCTTGAGAGTCACTAGCCATCCAGTCTAGACTAATTGGTGAGTGAGATCCAGGCCAGTGAAATCTGTCTCAAAGGAGGTAGTCAGAGTTTCTGAGGACTGACATCTGGGCACATGTACAAATATAAACACTGGTGAAAACAGAAACCCAAAATGAATGAGAGAGAGAGAGAGAGAGAGAGAGAGAGAGAGAGAGAGAGAGATCATTCTAATAGCCCATGTACTAATATAAACACTGGTGAAAACTGAAACCCAAAAATGAGAGAGAGAGAGAGAGAGAGAGAGAGAGAGAGAGAGAGAGAGATCACCTAATAGCCCTGAGTGCAAAAGGGAGATGCATAACATGGATGAGAGGCAGTAGATGAAGTGCTGACAACATTTTTCTATTGCAAGTGGAGGGGAATAGACCCTCAGTGTCATGTCGCCTAGCAGAAAGGGTAGAAACAGGACCTGGAGTGTAAGTAATGGAGACATGAGTAGGGGACACTATTAAGAAGTCTAGTCAAAAAGGAACTTCATGGGAACCACCAAATAACCCAGGCTATTTCCAAGGCTACTGGTTGTGCCCCACAAAGTGATGGTAAGGGTTTATCACCCAAAACAACACTTATGCAATTTGTTAAACACAGAAGTCAAGCAGGTGCCTATTTAGAGCCTGTGGACTAATGGTCATGGTACTAGAATGTCATCTGCTTGCTACCAAAAGAGAAACATAAAGAGCAACAGTGCACACAGTGCTGGTGCAATAGCAGCAAACACCATGTGGAAGGAACCAAGCACTCCATGGTTGGATTTAAGGCCATGAGACGGAACCCATGCCTGGCACTGCTCAGCCAGCCAAGAACCTGAGATCAGCTAGACCAAGGAACTAAGGTAGGCCAAATAGTACTATTCTGCTAAAGGAACAGAGGAATAAAATGACTCCTAACAACATCCTGCTATTGCCATAGGTCAGTGTCTTCCTCAGCCACCGTGAAGCTTCCTCATGTGGCAGATGGGCACAAATACAGAGATCCACCACTGGGAAATGTACAGAGTGAGAGACCTTGGAACACTCACTTCCTACATGGGATGCCTCCATCAAATCTGTGCTCTTGGGATTCAGGAAACCCTGTGGAAGAGGGGCGGAAGATTTTAAGAGCCAGTGAGGACGGAGAGCAATAAGGCCTCTCCATACAACGGGGCTGATGCACATATGAACTCACAGAGACTGAGGAAGAATTCACAGAGCCTGCAGATGGGGGTCGCAGAACTGAGAGGGGGGATGGACACAGCCCCCATCCTGAAACCATCTCCAATGTAACTGCCTACAAAGGAAAGTTAATTTCCTCTAATGGAGTCTCACTGCCTACACTAAGGGCAGGTCCCAGGTTCTTTGTCTCATTATGCTTGGTCTGGCTTTTTTCTTTTTAGTTGTACAAGTCTTTTGTGTACATGTTATGGCTTCCAGTGTTGTATTTTTATGGGATTTACTTGCGAGCAAATGTGTGTGTGTGTCTATATGTGTTTTGTGTACCATTTTTCCTTGCTAGTTAGTTTGTTTTCTTCTGGTTTGTGTTTTCTTATTTTATTATTATTTTTGGATGCTTTTTTTTTCTAGTGAGAGAAAGAAAAGGTATGGTTTTGGATGGGAGGGTGTGGGGTAGACTTAGGAGGAATTAGGGGAGGGAAATCATAATCAGAATATATTGTTTAAAAATCTATTTTCAATTTAACAATCTCAGAAAGAAAAATAGGAGGAGGGGGAGGAAGAGAAGGAGGAGGAAGAGAAGGAGAAGAAGAAGAAGAAGAAGAAGAAGAAGAAGAAGAAGAAGAAGAAGAAGAAGTAGTAGTAGTAGTAGTAGTAGTAGTAGTAGTAGTAGTAGTAGTAGTAGTAGTAGTTGTTGTTGTTGTTGTTTTGGCCATGCTTAAATTACAGCTCAGTAATAGAATTCTTCCTTTGCAAGAATGAGGCCCAAGATTCCATCTCCAGAAACATGTGACATGAATGCATGTTGCACACACACACACACACACACACACAGACAGAGAGAGAGAGAGAGAGAGAGAGAGAGAGAGAGACAGAGAGAGACAGAGAGAGACAGAGAGAGACAGAGAGAGACAGAGACAGAGACAGGGACATACATACATACAGACAGACAGACAGAGAAAGAGAGATAGAGACAGAGAGAGGCATTGGTCATGAAGGGAGGCAAAATAGAGCAGATACTCAATGAGGTGACTTGTTATTGATTTTGGCTGTTTAGGCAAGAGGCATTTGGCAACAATTAACTACTGAATGAATCCTGAGGAAGGAGGGAATGAAGATGAGGGAAGCCACGAGGAATACAGAGTTCTGAGATGTTCAGATCATTTAAGTACAGACCTAGGACTTTTCTGAAATGTGTTTTCTGGGGTAGGGGTTCCCTTCCAGAATGAGAGGTTCCGTGGTGGCTGCTCTGTTTCTTGGGAGGTTTGTCTCTCAGGTTTGCCAGCTGTGGGGCCTATAGCTTCAGCCTGCCTATGAAGTCTTCCCTAGCTGTCTTGTGGGCTCTGATGGCACCGTGACCTGTATTTGTTTCTATGGAGCTGTAGGGAAATGGGACTCGAACTTCAAGGGGCATGTGGAGGCGGGAAAGCCACACCCCACAGTCCCCCACCACCTCCTCCATCTTTCTGTGAGAGGGTGTGTGTGTGTGTGTGTGTATGTGTATGTGTATGTGTGTATGTGTGTGATGCTCAAGACTTCTATGTTATCTGTCCAAACGAGGGTTAAGGTACACAAAAGTTAAGTCAACTGCTCTAAGTTACAAGTAAACAGAGAGACTAGGCTTGGCTGAGTGATTAGTCAAACACTGAAGCTAACAGTTAGCTCTCTTTTTCCCAACTTGCCTTAAGAACTGTGGGCAGATTTTAAAAACTGACAGGAGGTACAGTCTTCCCTTTTTTCTTTCCCAAAAGAAGGCCGGAGAGCATCTGGACCTCCTGGAAGTTTAGGCCCTGGCTAGCTGCAGGGTCTGATGGAGTCACAAGGCTCTCAACACCAGTGCTCTATGCTAAACTTGGTTCCCAGCCCTACTCGATTCTGAACACTAGGTCAGCTTCTAGGATCACACCCTATAGGCTAGATTCATTTGATCAAAGGTATTAAAGGGACAGTATTTTGTCCCTTGCCCTCCAAGGTCATCTAGATCCCAGGTGATTATAGATCATCTATCAAAATGTCCTGCACCTGTGGCAAGTCAGCTGAACTCCTGTTGGGGGAGCCATAGAGACCACATCAGGTAGAGTCAATATATTTACAGGTTCAACATACAGGAAAAAAATTCAAACAGGAAAAAATTTTAATTATAAATGAAGCTACATCCAAACAAAGCTCTTGCTGTATCCTGTAAAAACTGTTAAGACAGAAGGAATCAGAGGTACTTCCCAAGACCGAGTAAGCTCCTAGGACAGAAGTTCTCAACCTCTGGGTCATGACCCATGTGTGGGTCGTATATCAGATACTTACATTATAATTCATAAGGGTCACAACATTAGGAAGGCTGAGAACCACTGCTGGAGGACCATACTTCTACTGGCCTTGACAGTTAAAAAAAAGAATTATTAATTTTGGCCACCTATATGGTCTTAAACTACAAAACAGGAGCCAAAGCTACACAAAGAAACCCTGTCTGAAAAAACAAACAAACAAACAAAGCATCTTACAGGAAAATAAACCAAGACTAAAAGGATTACTGTTTGTCTGTTTTACAGTTTAAGGTATTATATTTTACCATATGGGAAAATCACAGCCAATAGATTTCCTGCACCCCTCCTCATTCCTAACCAGAGTTCACACATCAGAGCACTGTTCCAGGGGTAGGCCCTGTGTTCTCTTAGTTTCATTTTCTTTTCTTCCCCAGCACCCATTATTGTACCTGACACTCAGAAGATAGCCAAGGAAACTCTGAGAATAACACCATGTGTTTTCCTCTCATATCAAAGGATGAGGAGCAGGAGCCAGATGGCGACGGCGCAGGATTCTCCCACACTCTCCGCTAAGGAGTGCAGTGCCATGTGGCAGGGGCCACGAGGGGAATTTCTTATCATACAGCCACCAGGTGCTTTCCCCTACTTGTGCCCACACAGAGGTAGGAAAGCACACACTCACTAGCACAGCAGACTACTACACACACAAACACAGACACACACACACACACACAAACACACTTGTAATGAACTAGTGCACTCTCATCCATACACTGCAAACTTTATCTGCTGTGATGGCTTGTGGACAGGGGCTTAGGGAGCTGACTAGCTTGGGAGAGTGGAGGCTTTGCAAATGGGTTTAAAAAATACACACCCACCACCACTGTGATCACCACCAGAAGTGGCACTGACATAGCTTGCTGTCTTTCTGTCACTTGGAGCCACAATAAAAAGCTGACCCAGAAGAGATTCCTTAGTGGATCTTCACCATTGTGGTCCTCTGATCCAGCCTTTCTAACCTACAGGACTGAGATAAAAACATAATGGTCCAGGCCGTAAATTGAGGCGGGGGACAGGTCATGAATATGTTAAAAGCAGGAAGGGTAGGGGATGAGGAAGGGGAGAAGGTTGTCATCATATTTTAATTTTAATGTTGTAAAGAAAAATATTATGATAGGTTGTCACTGCAGCCTAAATGAATGAAAATCCAGTTCTCCTGGCTTTTCTGAGGAGGCTCTGGCTGCTTGACTCCTAGTCTTGCAATCAGAGTCCCTGCATAGGCTCTGGGGACCACGCAGACCTGCCCTTCACTTGCTAGCCCAGCATGGCCCATGCAGCATCTTTTGGTCACAGTCTCTGTCCTGTGCCTAAGGCTGGGAGTTCCCACAGGGAGACCATGCACAGAGGGCCTTCTGTCTTCCAGCCCTCCCACCTGTCTAGTACATTAGGAAGCAGAGCATTGATGATAACAGATGACCGTCTATCTGTTATGTAGACTAGTCTGAGTGATCTGACTTCCTCTACAACAAATATTGGCTTGTCTGAAATACTTCATAATTTTTAAAAAGTATTGCTTCCATGGGTACCTGAGCTGGTTTTAGTAGATGTTCATTTGTGACGTAGCTCATAAACTTAGTGTCTCCTAGCTTGGCTGAGAAAGTTATAAAGAATTTTATGTTCTGGGGACAGACAGTGGGGCTACATCAAGATATTTTAGTACCAACATCTAAACACTGGGTTTTAGTGACAAAAAGAATAAATAGTACTGCCTTGGGGAATGGGGAATGTTCCAGTAAAGGTGTGAAGCTTCTGTGAGGGATGTCTCTCCTCCCATGGTGCACAACTGAAGTTAAACACTGCTAGAACTGCAGACTAACAAGTCACAAAAGCATTCTTCGAGGCTGAAAATTAAATTACCTTGTGGATTACATTTCTGGATTTCCAAGATGCAAGCTTTGTCTTTTTGTTGGTCTACGTAGGAGCCCCTTGCAGGCAGGAATGGGGAGTGGACACTTTCCTTCTGCCTGCTACAGTTTGATGATTGAGCCATTAGGAAGACTAATGGGAGAAAAGATATACTAGCCCATGTGCATGGAGCCATCCCATGAAGGAGGAGGAAGAAGAGGAGGAAGAGGAAAGAGGAGGAAGAGGAAGAGGAGGAGGAAGAAGAGAAAGAGGAAATTCAGAAATCCAGGGAGACCTAGGGACTCAGGTACCTTCTCTTCTGGAGAGCAGAGGAGCATGTGAGCTGTGAGGAACAGAAAGTGACTTCTGATCAGGATAAATAGTCTGTCAGAAGACTGACAACCTCTTATGGTCACTTCTACCTTCAATCTCTACTCCTACGGTGGATTTTCTCCTGTGGGCTGAGCAGTCCAGGGAAGCTCTGGCTTTGGGCTGATCTGGAAGTCCAGGGGAAGCCTGTCTTCTGTGAACACTGCTACTCCCCAAGTGCCCTCTGGCTGCAGCCACCAACAAACCAAATCAACGTTCTTTCCTTGAGGTGCCATTTTGTTGGGATTGGCTAGGATTAGGGAATTGGGAAAGGAAAAACAATCTCAAAGAGGAAACAAACTCTTGTACAATAACATCTCAGCGAGCACACTTCAAACTGGTTAAAACTGCTTAGTTTAAAAACCTGAGAGCAGCTGGGAGCTTTAACTTCTCTGCCATGGTAAATGGTAACTTAACAGCACTTGATGCAGTTAAGCACCCTGTTTGGAGGAAGTGGAGGGACCATATGTGCATGTGTGCTATGTAGATGGAGGGGAGCTCCTGAGGGAGAAGAGCACAGAGAGAGGGGAGGGGAGGGCAGAAAAGGAACAGAGACTCAATGAAACAGTTTTGTTTAGAAAAACGCCACAAGGAAACCTACTTTGGGCACTCACAATCTTGGAGTTCAAGGAAAATACATAAAACAAAAGGGGAGAGTAGAACACAAGTGATTTGAAAGAATGTGGGAAAACAGTGGGATCTAATGGCTTATGTGCCCCAGACACGGCTAGGTGAGGCAGAGGAGAGGAAAAGTGGATTAAACAAAATTAAGAGTATATAAAGAAACATTATGAAATCCCACTAGTTCTTAAGCTAATTAAAAGTATAATTTTCAAAGGGGAGCTTGAAGAGGAGTACTCCACATTAGTGGCAATACTGCTCCCACAAGGCATAGGTTATTAAATGGAAATCTCGGTGCCAGGCACAGGTTATCTCCCTATGCATTATTAATCAGACAGGACCCAGAAGGACCTCAGAAACAACACAGGCCATTGCCATTGGTCTTGGTGGTTCACCAAAATTGACCATAAGGCTTTACTATTGAAGACATCATATACTGGTTGCAGGATACAGAGAAACCAATCTTGAACTGGCCAGAATACTGATGGTTAGCTTCTACAGTGCCAGAAGGCACTATACAGGCTGCTGAGGAAGAAAAGGAATCAATGGTCTTACCTAGCACTGGAACCTGTATACTACAATGCTGATTTGCTGGGCAAGAAGTAGTTGCCATCACGACAAATGGCAAATAGTGACAAATGATTAATGGTAAACAACCACTCTCTTGATTGGATTTGAAGCCTGTTCCACAGGAGGAAATTAATTCCTGACACTGCAAACATGTCAAAACTGCAGGATAGGGAGGTTATAGGCCCTAGGAGAGAATGCACTAATGTTTCTTTTATAAGTCATGTCTAAATATTTAAATATCAAATATGTTCAGATTAGATATCTAAATATCAAACAATCATCTAAATATTTGTGTTAATATCCATAGATTTGAGCTGCCCCAATGTTGATCAGAGAAGATTCTTACTGCAGTGTACAATGGTTAGTACAGAGTGTTTATGATACTGAGAATTAGTGAGTGTTCAGCTACAGATGGGTTATTATAGTACTACCCACTCCAGGATCTGGGAACATCACAGAAGGGCAGGAAGAATGTAAGAGTCAGAGGAGTGCTGGGAAATGTAGTCCTCTGCATAGGGCCTAGCTTCTGTACACATGACTACACTGTACACTTGTAGGTACACATGTAGTTACCTACACAAGATCAAGCCAGTTAAATTCCAGCGTGCAGGCTGGAAAGATGACTTAGCTTCCAGAGGACTATGGTTCAATTCCCAGACCCCTCAGGGTGACTCATAACCATCTGTAACTCCAGTCTCAGGAGAATCTGATGCCTCTTCTGCCTTCTGCCTTCTGCTGGCCTCAGGCTTGCAAGAAGTATACAGATATGCATGCCAACACTTACACACACACACACACACACACACACACACACACAAACACACACCACCACACCACACACACACACACACACACACACACACACACACACACACACACACACACACACACCACCACCACCACACACACACACACACACACACACACACACACACACACACACACCAAATACCTGCATGAAGAAGGGAGGAGATCCTGAGGTCCCCGCTCCTAGTTGAGTCAATTGATGACTGCTGTGTGGAGGCAGAGTCACCTTTCTTTAGGAGAGAACACAGTGTTGAGTTCCCCACTCCTCAGTACATGGCCCCACACCCATGTCTATATGGGAACCACTAATGCTATGGGATTGAAAATAAATAGGAAATAAGGATGGAGAGATAGCTCAGTGGTTAAGAGCACTGACTGCTCTTAGAGAAGAAAGGGGTTCAATTCTCAGCACCCACAGGGCAGCTTTATTTCCAGGGGTTCTGATGCCTTCTTCTGACTTCCATGGCACCAGGCATGCATGTAGGGCATAGATATGAGTGCAATCATGCACATAAAATAAATAAAATATTTTAAAAATAAATATGGAGGACCTGAAGTTTGGAGAGAGACGTGATGGGGGAAGCTTCTAGAAGGAGCTGGAGGAGGAATTGTGGGGCGGATATGATCAAGATACATTGCATACATGCCTGCTATTGTCAAGTAATAAGTACAAGTATGATTTTAAAGAGAAAAGATGTAAGTAAACAAACAGAGCAAATGCAGTTGATGTTTTCTCTCTGGTTGAGCTGAGGGGACAGAAGGCTTTCACACTGAAGGCTCAGGTCATTCTGGGAAGAACACAGTTTTCACACGCACTTCAATAAAGCCTTAAGGGACAAAGACACGGCCACCCATTTCTTTTCTCCAGTGTGAGAGCTTCATCTCTGCGGATGCATCTGCACCACTGGAGCGAAGCTTTGCTAGCCTTTCCTGCAGTCTGGTCTCATTTTTAGGAAGGTGCTCTAGGGAAGGACTTCTTAAACTTTTTCTCCCTGTAACTCTTTTTCACCCAAGAAATTCTTGTGTGATACTGAGCCTACAGATGTATAAATAGACAGAAACCAAACGTTTATTATTTTTTGTAAAAATATAACATGCCTTTCTTTATTAGTACTTTTATGAGATTGAAGAACATTAAAATATACATTTATTGACACAGAAGACAACAAAATTACAGAAAAACATTCATGAAGTTCATTGTCATCATAAGCTATCTCTGGTACCTCCCACTTTTTGTTTCATACATTCCTAATTTTTAAGATAATTATTAATTCATTTGATCTGTGTGATACTTATTTATAGCTCTAGACTGAAAACGTCCTATCACTGCCTCTAATTGGAGTTCAGCAATTATGAATTATACATTATAGGTAAAACGATCACATTTCTTTCTTAGCGTTGCTGCAGCACAGCAGCTGCTTTAGAACTCAGAAAAGAAGAATGCCCATTAGGATACAGTTTAGCACATGGGGACATTAAAATCTTGAAAATTTAGAGCATTTCACGCAGTATATATCCAACTAATGCAGTTGCTTGCAGTGAGACCAACATTTAATGTGCTATCAAGGAAATACCGATGGAAAGCAATACAAAGTACTGAGCACACGTGCCCTGCTCTTGGGAACTCAGGGAACACTCTTCTGCTCTTCTGATCAGAGTGGGCAGAAACTGCACAAATCTAAACTTTTCATTTGTTCTGTATGGGAATATGACATGTTTTTCCAATGTGTTTTATAGTGTAAATGTCAATAGAAATCACTTTAATATTTTTTTCCTTTATGGGCCTTTCTTGCTAACTTAACACTCCACCTTCTGAACAGAAACCTCTAAAATCATTTAAGAGACAGATCAGGGATTGTAGGTCCCAAACTTCTAGTGTCTCTGGCCTCTGGCAAGAATAAGGCTGCCAAGAAGCCTAAAGACATTTTCTGCCTTCTGACAGTAAAAACAAACAAAAAAATCAAAACAAACAAAACCTGGTTGTTTTTTTTTTTTTTTTTTTTTTGAAGTCTTTAACCCTGAGTTGCCTAGACAATGCCTACCTGTTGCTCTCATCATTGCACTTCAGCCAATGCTTTTCACTTAGTCTTGTGGAAACTGATTTCAACTCTTAGGGTTTTGTGTCTGTGATGAGACGCCATGCCCAGAGCAACTCTTATAAAGGAAAACATTTAACTGAGGCCGCCTTACAGTTCAGAGGCTTCATCCATTATTGTCATGGAGGCAGATGTGGTTATATACACACAGACATGGTGCTAGAGAAGGAGCTGAGAGTTCTGTATCATGATCCTCAGGCAGAAGAAGGAGACTGTGACACACTGGCCAGACTCGAATGTATGGGACCTGAAAGCCTTCCTCCACAGCGGCACACTTTCTTCAACAAGATCATACCTTCTAATAGTGCCATTCTTTATGATCTGAGTATTCAAGCACATGGGGCCATTCCTGTTCCAAACTCTGAGTCCCTAATGTTGTGAAGTATCCACCAGAGAAGATCACTTGGACTTGGGTGTAAGCCAATAGAAAGTTGTTATTAGCCACCTGGTGACTATTTTGGGTGATTGGGACCCAAGTATAGTCTTAAGCCTTTCTCAGGGTGATCTTTTAAGCACAAAACCCACATCTTGTGTTGACACACCTCAGTTAGCAAGAGCAGTTATCCAGAGGTGGAACTACAGAAGCCAACAAGCAAGGTTAGTCCATTTAGGAATGTCCCAGAACTTTCCCAAGAAGCATTAGATCCTTGTTCTTGTTTCGGCAGGTGCTGCTGTTTTGCTAGGTTCCAAGGCTTGAATGGTACCTCTATCAAGGTGTCATTCATCCTAAGGTCTAGGAGCCTATTAAACTAAGAAAAACATGACAGGATGAGGATCCTGCCAGCGGCTAGACAGGGTAGCCTAACACATGCTGAGGTAGGCAGCAACATGGACTTTTCAAGAGGAAAAAGTTACCCAAGAAGAAGATAAATACTTAGTACATTTTCAGGAATTCTGTAAGGGCCTGCTCCTGTGCTGGGTGCTAAGCACACAGTGGTTGTGGACTCATTTCACATGCTATGTGGCAAGGGTGACTTGTGGTACTCATAGTCCTTCTAGGCAGCAGCTATGTTTAGGGAAGACACTTACAGACACTTCATAGTACAAGCTGGTTATGAGTTTAGACTCCGGGATCAAACTGACATGGTTCCTTTTTAAAGGAATAAGAGCACATGCTGTACAGGGCCTTTTGAATTACAGTGTAACATGCTCACAAAGAATTGAACATGATCCACTTAAACATCGTGCAACTTAATTAGGCCTCACACATTGAACACTTCTGATTCATCAGTTGAATTTTTGTTGCTGATGTTTGGGGGAAATTAAATAAAAACAACACATGTAAAATATTCAACTCATGGTTGGCATGTTGCTAATCTCAATAGATATCAACGATTATGTAAATTTAAGGCCTTGGCCTCTGTCAGAAGTTTAGGGCATAGGCCCTAGGTCTCCTTGGGGATATACATACCTTATGGCCAACCACCTGTCTGACCCTCTGCGTTTCAGAGTGGCAGGAGTATTTACTTGCCTGAATCAGGTGAAATGTTCTTTAAAGTCTCTGCAAGTTGCTGTTTGTTCTTCAAGCCTGCCACTGCTGGCAAGCACATCCAGCCCACCGGTGCTCTGCAATGGATTAAATTGTGGCCATGGCGAGCACCATGATGGTTAGCTTCAGGGGCAGCATGCATCCACACTCTTCATCAAAGGTGTTCAGGCTCGGCAGATATCAGCGGCTGCACAAGCATGCAGGGCCAGAGTGGTTTGTAGAGTTCACGAACCACCCAGAACTTTCCCACACTCCAGCACTTGAAAGTATAAAGGCTGAAACTCACCAAGTATCAAAAGCAGAGCCATTGAGCTCCTGTAGTCTATAAATAACCCAGCCTAGAAATATTTATGTGTCCTGAGCTTTTGTGCAGCTACCATCACTTTTCCTCTAAAAAGGACAGGTTGTGCATGGTCAGGAGAAAGAGGTAGGAGAGATGATGAGGGCGAATATGTCCTGTTCTCTTGCCTGAAGGGAAGGGGACAGGACATGAATTCAGACACATGTGTGCTGCTTGCTGAGTAGAGATATACGCAAATCTCCCGAAGCTCTGAGATTCCCTGTGTGGGGATGTGTGCAGGAATAGATGCATGCCGACTATGGGATCTGTTTAACCAAATGACAGAACTCTGAGGACAAGGCAGTAAAGCCTACATTCTGTCATGGTGATGGTGGCACAGGAGAAATGGGGGTTATGGAATGGATAGTCAAAGATTTCTATGAGGAAAGGTCTTCCTGGGAAGGTGCTGAACTTGGGACAAGCTTATCAATAGGAGACCATGCTAGGTTGAAATTTGGGTTTTCCGATACAGATCTGAGTTTCCATGGTATGCCATCACTGGGTGCCAGATGCTCAAATGTTGGGGTGAGTAGCAGTATTAGAATCATGGAGTGAAGGAACACATTGTATGATGATTGTGGAAGACAAGCCATAAAAAGCTAGTGTCTGACCAACTGGGAGAGATAAGACAACTGTGCTAGGGGAAGGTGAGTATGTAGTTATGTCCCCTTCTCCACAGGACCTTTGCCTGATAAACGAGGGGAGATAAAAGACACCATACATGGGTCTTGATTGTGGAAGCAATTATTATAGTTCCACACAGACTCACCCTCATAAAACCTGATGAGGAAAGGACAGTGACATTGGGTCTGTAGCAGCTCCTCAAGGAGGTATGGAAAGCATATCATCAGCCAAGCCTTCACATTGTGAGAACTTTGAGGGATCTGGTTCTGCCATGAGAAAGATGAAGTGCTTTATGTGGAGGAAAAACGCACAGAGATTCCTAAGTCTCTTCTAGGAACTTAGCATATCTTGAACACTGGGGAAAGAACAGAGCATAAACTAGCATATTCCTCAAATTCAGACTAGTACAGTGCTTCTGAGTCATCTATGGTATAGATGGCTACCTACAGTAATTCATCCCAGCTGTGAACTAGATACTATCTAGAACTACCTGGGAAACAGACCTCTTGGCATGCTTGTAGGAGGATAACTTGATTAGGTTAATTGAGATGGCAAAACCACCCATGTTGGGTATCACTGTAAACCAATCTAAGCATAGAACCAATCCCCCTCTGTTTCTTGACTGTGTATGCAGTGTGACCAGTTGCCTTCAACTCCTGATGCTTTCTGTGCCTTTCCCATCATGGACTCTAAATTAATCCCTTTCTCCTACATGGTGCTTTTGTCAGGAAAAACAGTAACGGAGTAGAGTAGGGGCAAAATGTAGGGAGTCTGTTAAAGAACAGTGAGGTTCGGTTGATGGGTTTTGGCCCCACCTTACCAGCAGTCTAGAGAATTCATATTACTTTCATGGAAAAATGTAAGCTACAGTAAGACTTTGGAGCAGAGTTGTTGATGCCTTGGAAGAATCATGTGGAATTAATCACAACATCTTCCCCAATACAGATATTCTCTTCACAAAAGTAATAAGAAAATTCAACGTTGATGGTTGAATAGCAATTACAGACATCTCAGGCAGCCTACTAAGGAATTTCCAGGACAGAGAAGAATCCTCTCCTTCATGCAACAAAGCAGATGCAACCAACTGCATTAATGTTCTCAAGTAAAGTAGCACTAGTCCTTAACAGTGACCACTGGGCCACCCATCAGCCCAGAGCTTATCCTAACTTGATTTTGGTGTGTGAGGACCTTGCGTGTTGGCTTTATCCAGAGGAAGAGGAAGGTTCTTATAATCTTTATGGCAGGGGTTGTGTTACATTCTGGAGCTGGTTGCCCACTAAAGGTCAGCTAGGTCTTGTTTTTGTTTTTGCTTTGTGCTATGATAACTATTTTAGCTTGGAGGAGGGGCAAAGGTCTATTTTGGCAAAGTTTCAGTGGTTTTAATCCAAGGATCTAGATCTCTGGCTTTGGACCCTAGGCAAAGCAGAATATCATGGTAATAGGAGGGTGTATTTGGAGAGGTTGGTCATCTCAAACAGAAAGCGGAGAGCAACTGAACATGATACCATCTTTCAAGAAAATATGCCAGGGAAATACTTCCTGCAATTAGATCCCACCTCCTACTTTCTACCACTTCCCAATAATGCCATCACAGTGTGAATCCATCAAGGGATCAATCTATTGATTAGGTCATAGCCATGAGCATCTAATCACTTCTCAGAAGCCCATTAGCAAACAACCAAATCTCTAACATAGGCATTTCAGATTTAAGCCATAACAGAATCCTAGCTTTCCAAAGGACCTGAAGATATTTTCACTTCATGATTAAGGCAGGCATAAACATGAACTGAACAAGGATAACAGACACACCAAAATAGATGTGGAAAAATATCCCAAGACCTCAACCCTAGACTAAAATCTACAGGCAACTAAGTAAAGCTGAGGGTGGAGAAAATCATCTTTCCCATCTTTCCACAACATTTTGTTATCCACCCCGAAAACATACATACAAGCAATGTTATAGACACTGAGCATCTTATGTTTAGGAATATATATGTACATACATGTATATATGCATGTCACAACAATTAATGAAAAAGAGGGAATGAATTGAAAGAAAACAAGGAAGTATATATGGGAGAGTTGGGAGGAAGGAAAGAGACGGGAGAAATGATGTAATTTTTTATAATTTCACAAATAAGAGAAAATAATAATAATAGAATACGGCAGGGGATGGGTTATCTTGAAGAAAACTTGGCTGAGTTGAAAGGCAGGCAAGAGGTTTATTTCATCATTATGAAGATGTATATACATTTGAAAAGGCCAAGAAATAATGAAAGAAAAATAAAGGAAGTCTTTTTCCCTTTGTTTCCAACACAGGGAAGTTAAGCCTCTTATTTTTAATTTGTATTTGCCCTCACACTCTCTGTGTCAGTATTAAATATCATTACAACCTTATAATTATTTCTATTACAGTGTCTTCTTTTCTCTGAGAAAATGCAATTGCCTAAATACTTAGCAAGTCCACAGTAAAATGCTGTGATGGGTTGAATATGAATGGCCCCCATAGGCTCATATATTTGAATGCTTAGTCACAAGAGAGGAGAGTAGAACTCTTTGAAAGGATTAGATTAGGGTGTGTGGACTTGTTGGAGGACATGTGTCGTGGGGGTGGGCTTTAAGGTTTCAAAAGCCTGTGCCACTGTTCAGTTTCTCTCCCTGTTGCCTGTGAATCAGGATGTCACTTGCTCTCAGCTACTTTTTCAGCACCATGTCAGCTTATGCGCCTCCATGCTCGCCACCATAATGATAATGGACTAAGCCTCTGCCTTGGTCATTGTGTCTTTTTGCAGCAACAGAACAGTGACTAAGAAAAATACAAAGTAATTACTGTGATCCCAATAATAAAAATCTAAATTTTCACTATAATACTTCTTGGTGTACTAACCTTTAGACATAATAGACACTTGCTTTTGTGTATCCATTGATACTAGACCTAGAGAGACCTCCTATCTCATTGCAAAGCTAGTGGTATATACCGGTCTTCTGCAATTTCTATTTGCCTATTAATCAAATGTGTTTCTCTGCTATACCATCTTTCTGTTCAATCAGTATTCTGTGTGTCAGTTTTACAGTTTGAGAGCGCAGAGATCCACAGCAAAACATTACGTAGGGAGAGCCAAAATTGGATGTCTCCATCAGGAGGTATCTCCCTTCAGAGCTTGGGCAGCCCCACAGAAGAGGTGGGGAGGGAAGACTGTAGGAGTCAGAGAGGATGGAGGAAACGAGGAAAACATGGCCCACTGAATCAACTAAGTAGGGCACACATGGGCTCACAGAGACTAAAGCAACAAGCACGGGGCCTGCATAGGTCTGCAACACATCCTCTACATGCTATGGGTGTTAACTTGTCATTCCTGTGGGACTCTTAGGAGTGGGAGCAAGTGTGCCTCTGACTCTCTTGACTGCTCCTGAGACTCTTTCCCCCTTACTGGGCTGTCTTATCTAACCTCCATTTGAGGGGTTTTACCGTGTCTTATTGTATCTTGTTTTGTCATGTTTGGTTGTCTCTTGGAGGACCACTCCTACCTGAAGGGAAATGGAAGGTAAGTGAATCTGGGGGGACAGGGAGGTGAGAAGAGCTGGGAGGAAGGGAAACTGAGGTCAGAATATATTACATGAGAGAAGAATCTATTTTCAATAAAATTTATTTTTTTAAAAATGTATAGCTCTAACACCTAAACATGTTATGTTTCTTTTGTTGCTATTAAAGGTATTAGTGAGGAAGGTCTCATTTGAACTCAGCGGAAATCAGACTGTTGCCTTGCAGGTCCAAATAGAACCCATACTGCCAGAGCCATTTAGAGCTTATGTGGTTTTGGGAACCATTGGCCCCAACAGAGGGAAGGAAGGAAGACCAGAAAGAGAAGTGAAGTAGACCAGCTTCCTCCTCAACCTGATCCTTAGAGTAATTGGAATAAGTACTGCTGTGCTAGGCAGCAGCGAGTACAATAACACAGTTTTAGAATCTCTTTCCAGTTTAGTTTGATGCCTATTAGTCACTGTGGAAACTTAAGGTTTGGGTCCTTTGTGAGAACCACAGTTCAGTCTTCCTGTGGTGTTGGCTTCACATGGGAAGCGTGACTGCAGTCGCCTGTCTTTGTCTCTGATAGCCGTGCAGGTTATCTGCAGCACTTGAAAGATCCCTCTCAGCAGGGTGATGGCCCTCTTTTCTCAGGAACACTTTCAAGTAGACAAAGTCTCCCTGTGGCCAGGTATGGCTGCCTTCCTCTAGCTGCCCTTTCAGACTCCTATATAAAGTGTGGATTTGAGATTCTGAGTTTCTATCTGAAAAGAGACTTTTAAGTACTGAGCAAAATTATGAGAGGATTTAGTTAAATCTATCATGAGCTATGGTTACATCCAAATTCGTAGACCTGCCAAATATAAGTTCCCAAGGAAAGAGCCCAGGCACTTGCAGGGTTCATTCTAATTCTGTCTGTCTGTCTGTCTACTTATTTCAGTGCCAAGGATCAAACCCAGCACCCAAGCAAACACTTTAAGCCCTCATCATCCTGTTTTCATTCTAATTTTTAATAAGTATACTGATTAAGCTCTTAGCCGATTTATGTTTTTGTTTCTATTATTCACTTTCTGCATTTTGATTCATTTTTCTACTTGTCCAAAAGATTAAATTTGTGTGCAAATATTTTCAGAAATTCTGGAAAGTAGCAGAAATAAAATGGTGTCCTTTGATTCAATGTGCCTTTTGGGCACAGTGTACAGGATGAGAATCCTCCCCATTGCTGAACTCCAGCTCCCAAAAGGGAAAGCCTCCAGGTTACCCAGATGTCATATGTACGCAGCATTTGTCTACATCCATTCCTTCTTTGAAATCAAGTGTCACAGGTTCCTGGTAGGTTGGTGAGAGAGAGAGAGAGCTTCCTAGCCTGACCTTAGAGTGGCCTGAAGAGAACTCTGCTAACAGAATCCACTTGCTATTTGTTGAATAATTTTTATGTTTGGTAACTCTAACAAAAAATTAATGTCTTTAAAAGTCCCTTTTTTATTTAGGAAATGTTGTCAGTGACACAATATTTACCAAGAAAGTGCACAGTGGTTCTCTCTCCTTCTATTTCTCTCTCTCTCTCTCTCTCTCTCTCTCTCTCTCTCTCTCTCTCTCTCTCTCTATCCATATATCATCTATATCTATCCATCCATCCATCCACCCACCCACCCACCCATCCTTCCATCCATCCAATCTCTCCTTTCCTCTCTCCCTCTCTCCCCTTCCCTCCCTCTGCCTCTCAGGTGTGCTGGGGTCACAGGTATGCACTGCTATACCTGGCTTTGCTCTATTGCTAGTACATGGCATGTTTTTGCAAGTGACCAAATACTTCAGTTTTATTTAAAATGGAGCTTTCAGGTTTGGAGATTGCTACATTTTCATGGCAACTTTTGTAGTACTGCCAGCAAAACAGACTACTGGTATGTATGTGACCAGATAAGTTAAGGGTCATAACAAAGCAAGTTATCAGTTTGATAAGAGGTGTTAGAATTCTCATTGTCCACAAGTCCCTTTTCAAATTAAAGAAAAAATTGCTCTGCTGTATGACAAACACCAAACACACGTTTGCAATCAATGAATGTCCAGAACGAAGAACCACAGCTCCAGGAACTAGCAGTGATTCAGTTTGCTTGTTCAATACAATTCTAGTCAAAGCATAAGTCTATACAGTCTCAGAAGTCATCATAGCAGAGAAAGCCTTAAGCTGGCCACTCTTGTCTTAGGTGCATGACCCATCAGGTTATATATAACTCAGTGTCTTCTATTATCATTGTACAACCATAATCATCAGTTTCTTGAGGTCTGGCAGTCTGTACTTCTAAGTAGGATATTAAAATTGGATAACAATGTGTTTGTAGTTAGCTCAATACTGCATTAAGAAATGATGGGTTATGTAATTGTCAGACTGCTGGTACTGCATGTGGAACATGTCAATAAGTGACTGAAAATGAGAGAAAGGGTGTGTGTGATAAGAAAGCTAAGGCCATGTACCATGTCATCTCCAAACCACAGGGATTTATGGTGATATTCCCAGCACAGCACAGAGGCAATCAACCACTCATCAGTAATCCAGTGTCAAAGTCAACTGCCATTAGCAGTACCTTTATTTACATGACAAAAGAAGCAGGAAGGCTTTCAGAATCCCCAAAGCTGAAGGAGAGGCTGTTTAATTGTTGCATCAGATCTTAAGGACCAGGGCACAAGATCTGCAAAGTCACACAGTTGCTTGTCAGAGATCACTTCCCAGTGATCTGCACACTGCAAAGAAGTTCAGATTTGTGATTTAATACCATACTAATTCTAATTCCCCAGTTGCCTGAGTTGGAAGTGTTTTTGTTTTGTTTTCGAAGTTGGCCATTTTATATGCAGAATCAGCTGACTTCTGGATTGCAGCATTTTACAGCCTTCAGGAGGCAGCAGATGCTCTAATATTTTACCTCAGCTTGGCAATACTGCAATTTGTCTAATGAGGCTTCACGACCAGGCAAAACAATGAATTGCAACAAGACCAGACCATCGATTTTTGCTTTGCTTTTTTGTGTGTCTGAGGTTCCCAGTAAATTGTTGTTCACATTGTATGATCATACATTCCTCTGGTGGAACAAATTTCCTATAAATGACTATAAAAATAGTAGGTGCATCTGGAAACTCTCAAGTTCTCTGCTACACATATTAAACTCTTTCATAAGTAGAAGCAAACAAAAGTTCAGACTCAGCTGCAGAAGGACAGGAGAAAAATGGAGGAAATTGACTGCAGAGAAATCTCTGATGATGGGACCTTGCTTAGACTGCTAAAGGGTCGGTGGCTACAATACCTGATGGGATAAGTATGTCAACTGATATTTTCTACAGTTTCCCCACAGAATGCCTAGAATGGAGCCCAGGCAAGTGTATTAGTTATGTCTGCATTGCTGTGAAAAAATGCATAAGAAAACCTTGTTTTGGTTTATGGTTTCAGTACATAGTTCTTGGTTTCAGTACATAGTTCTTGGCTCCAGGACTCAGATAAGGCAGAGTATCTCTGCAGTACGAGTATGTGGAGAAGGCAGTTCACTTCTTACCAAACAGGAAACAGAATGATGGCAAAGACCAAGTAACTCACTTTTTCCAGATAGGTCCCACTTTCCAAAATATCTACAGTTTCCCCAAATGATGCCACCATCAAGGACAAAATGTTTAACACACATACCTATAGGGGGCAGTTTATCCTGAAATCATGAACCTAGGCTTAGTGGGAACAAGGAAGAGTTATGCGACAGAGGCAGATTTCAGTTTAATCAAGGAAAAACAGGAAGACAAAACAAAGACTGCCTAACATTAGAACTATTCTTCAAAACTATCCCAGGAACTCTCAAAGACTAGTGGTTAGAAAGAGTCTGGAAGACTACTCATCACTGTATGACATGAGACTTTCTACATTAATTCACCGGTGGCTTTGGAGAAAGTTTAATCTTTTGACCATTGTGCCTACTGAGATACAATGAGACAGAAGTCACAAGGGCTGTGTTTCTATACAAATTCCTGTCCCTGTTTTCTTATCCTTCAACTATAGAAACATGAAATTATTGACCCACTGGTCAGCTATGGAGGGACATGAAATTGATATTAAGGTTCCCTTGAGATTCCCAGATAGTGAATACATTGCTGCATAGTTAAATGGCCACTTGAAGCCACAAGCCTGTCTAACATACCAAGAAGAGGTAGGAAGAGGACACACTTCTTTTCAGTTGCAATGACTTCAGACCATTAGAAGGACACAGGAGCTGAAAGGTAAGAATACTTCCTAAGGATCAAAACTTTAGCTTCTGGTTGTGGCTTCAAGAGTTTTCCCGACAACCGAACTCTTCTTTCATATAATTACAACTCTTCTTTCTTTTCCACTCTAGTCTTGCTACCTGTAATCAATGGAAGTGCTGCTGCTTTTCAGCTCACCATCACTGAGGAAAAGGAATATGTGAGAAATGGCATTTCCTAAGGTAGCTTTTAACTGTAGCTATGAAGATGCTCTTTGGAAGGTTAGTTGACACTGATATAGGCTAGTATCAAGTATAGTGTAGTATAGTATCAAGTTGAGAACACAAGGCATGCTGGCTAGTTTTATGTCAACAGAATCCTTTTTTTTTGGAGCTGGGGACTGAATCCAGGGCCTTGCGCTTGCTAGGCAAGCGCTCTACCACTGAGCTAAATCCCCAACCCCTGCAGAATCCTTTTTAAGGGGGAACCTCAATTGATAAAAACCCCCTTACAGATTGGCCTGTGGTGTGTTTCCTGCATTGATGATGTGGGAAGACCCAGCTCATTATAGGTAGTGTTTCCCCTGGGCTGGTGGCCCTGGGTTCTATAAGCAGACTGAGCAAGCCATGAAGAAATAAGCCAGTAAGTAGACCTTCTCCATGGCTTTGGCCTCAGCTCCTGACTCCAAGTTCCTGCCTTGAGCTCCTGCTCTGATTTCCTTCTATGATGGACCACAAGCTGTAAGGTGGAATAAATCCTTTGCTCTCCAAGTTGCTTTCGTCATAGTGTTTTATACAGCAATAGAAGGCCTAAGACACAAAGAATAAAGTCATTTCATAGACTGGTTCAAATTTCTGGAATAGCCGCTCTAACTTTTAACTCTCTACTTTAAAAAAACAGTTTTATACTTTAATCTTCCCGGGAACAAATTGAAATGATTGAAATTTTCATGCACAAATGCTAATGCTGCCCAGTGTTCATGGAGTGCTTTTAATTTTCAAAAGTGCCAGCAGCCTTCCCAGAGAAATACATCACCGACTGTACAGAAAAGCCCCACACAGTTCCAGAGCACAGCAGCAGCAAAGCCTGTGCTAAGAATAGAAGGCTGCTTTTTCCCAGGGAGCCACAGAGCTCGGAGGCCTCTCCTGGGATGGGCCGTACAGAATTGGGAAGCACAAGGGTTGAGTGAAAAAAAAAATACGCATTCACCAAAGTCTGGACTCTCCATATGAATAATACCAAGTAGGCTAAACTGATGGTGGTTAATTTAGGGGGGGAAGTAAGTGGTATTGATTCAAAATTTACCCTGTAAAATTAGTGTTAAACACTGCCATAAAATATGAATGAATGTTCTATAAGATTCAGTCATATCAAGGAAACATTAGGTTCCAAGGCTTTGTTAAGTGCTAAGAGCTCAAGAAACATTTTATACTCAGAAAGGGAATTTCAATAATAAAGTAAAAGAGAACAAAAGAGGGGATAGGGTAAGAAGTCAGCCTTGAACAATATATCCTGCTTCCATACATTCAACAGGCTACAGAATTTATGTCTGAATCCTTTAGTATCATCTCAGTTCTTGAACTCTTGAAGCCTGTTAGTGAGCATAACCCTCAAAGTACACCCACCTAACAAAATACCTTACATCCTACCATGCTTCTGCAGGAGGAGCCCATTGGTTCCAATGCATACCGATGCAGGCCAAAACTGCATGTGTGCACTTCTGTTGAAATCAAGCATCAAAATAGCTTTTAGTTGGGTGATGTCACCCAAAATGGTTTTCCAGGCTCCTATGCCAGAGATGCTCCATTATAGGAAGAGGTATTATTTTACAGAAATCATTTCTGCCCCCACAAATAAATAGAAGCTCAATGAAGATTACTTTCTCCTACACTGCTTTGTGGTCAGCACCTAGAACAGAAGTGAATAAGCTATAGCATGCAAGGCAAATCCACTTTGTAGCTTTTTGTATGGATCAAGTCTTCTATATTTTAATGTCTAATAAATACAAATCTGTGAACCATTAAGTGAAATGAACTCAAACTTTTAGTTGATAATCGATTTTATTCGATATTAGAATGGCTACTCCAGCTTACTACTTCAGACTATTTGCTTGGAAAGTTGTTTTCCAGCCTTTCACTCTGAGGTAGTGTCTGTCTTTGTCTCTGAGGTGTGTTTCCTGTAGGCAACAGAATGCAGGGTCCTCATTGCGTATCCAGTTTGGTAATCTATGTCTTTTTATTGGGGAGTTGAGGCCATTGATGTTGAGAGATATTAAGGAATAGTGATTATTGCTTCTGGTTATATTCATATTTGGATGTGAGGTTATGTTTGTGTGCTTTTCTTCTCTTTGTTTTGTTGCCAAGATGATTAGTTTCTTGCTTTTTCTAGGACACTTCATATTCAAAGGAAAAATTCACCACGATGAATTCTCAATCCTAAATATCTATGCTCCAAAAACAAGGGTACCTACATACATAAAAGAAACCTTACTAAAGCTCAAAGCACACATTGCACCTCACACAATAATAGTAGGAGATTTCAACACCCCACTATCATCAATGGACAGATCATGGAAACAGAAATTAAACAGAGATGTAGACAGACTAAGAGAAGTCATGAACCAAATGGACTTAACAGATATTTATAAAACATTCTTTCCTAAAACAAAAGGATATACATTCTTCTCACCACCTCATGGTACTTTCTCCAAAATTGACCATATAATTGGTCATAAAACAGGCCTCAACAGATGCAGAAAGATAGAAATAATCCCATGCGTCCTATCAGACCACCAAAGTCTAAAGCTGGTCTTCAATAAAAATAAGGGAAGAACGCCCATATATACATGGAAGTTGAACAATGCTCTACTCAATGATAACCTTGTCAAAGGAGAAATAAAGAAAGAAATTAAAGACTTCTTAGAATTCAATGAAAATGAAGGTACAACATACCCAAACTTATAGGACACAATGAAAGCTGTGCTAAGAGGAAAACTCATAGCTCTGAGTGCCTGTAGAAAGAAACAGGAGAGAGCATATATCAGCAACTTGACAGCACACCTAAAAGCTCTAGAACAAAAAGAAGCAAATACACCCAGGAGGAGTAGATGGCAGGAAATAATCAAACTCAGAGCTGAAATCAACCAAGTAGAAACAAAAAGGACCATAGAAAGAATCAACAGAACCAAAAGTTGGTTCTTTGAGAATATCAACAAGATAGATAAACCCTTAGCCAGACTAACGAGAGGACACAGAGAGTATGTCCAAATTAACAAAATCAGAAATGAAAGGAGGCATAACTACAGAATCAGAGGAAATTCAAGAAATCATCAGATCCTACTACAAAAGCCTATATTCAAAAAAACTTGAAAATCTGCAGGAAATGGACAATATCCTAGACAGATACCAGGTACCGAAGTTAAATCAGGAACAGATAAACCAGTTAAACAGCCCCATAACTCCTAAGGAAATAGAAGCAGTCATTAAAGGTCTCCCAACCAAAAAGAGCCCAGGTCCAGACGGGTTTAGTGCAGAATTCTATCAGACCTTCATAGAAGACCGCATACCAATACTATCCAAACTATTCCACAAAATTAAAATAGATGGAGCACTACCGAATTCCTTCTATGAAGTCACAATTAGTCTTATACCTAAACCATACAAAGACTCAACAAAGAAAGAGAACTTCAGACCAATTTCCCTTGTGAATATCGACGCAAAAATACTCAAAAAAATTCTGGCAAACCGAACACAAGAGCACATCAAAACAATCATCCACCATGATCAAGTAGGCTTCATCCCAGGCATGCAGGGATGGTTTAATATATGGAAAACCATCAATGTAATTCATTATATAAACAAACTGAAAGAACAAAACCACATGATCATTTCATTAGAGGCTGAGAAAGCAGTTGACAAAATTCAACACCCCTTAGTGATAAAAGTCCTGGAAAGAATAGGAATTCAAGGCCTATACCTAAACAGAGTAAAAGCCATATACAACAAACCAGTAGCTAACATTAAACTAAATGGACAGAAACTTGAAGCAATCCCACTAAAATCAGGGACTAGACAAGGCTGCCCACTCTCTCCCTACTTATTCAATATAGTTCTTGAAGTTCTAGCCAGAGCAATCAGACAACAAAAGGAGATCAAAGGGATACAGATTGGAAAAGAAGAAGTCAAAATATCACTATTTGCAGATGATATGATAGTATATTTATGTGACCCCAAAAGTTCCACCAGAGAACTACTAAACCTGATAAACACCTTCAGCAAAGTGGCTGGGTATAAAATTAACTCAAATAAATCAATAGCCTTCCTCTACACAAAAGAGAAATAAACCGGGAGAGAAATTAGGGAAACCACACCCTTCATAATAGTCCCAAATAACATAAAATACCTCGGTGTGACTTTAACCAAGCAAGTGAAAGATCTATATGATAAGAACTTCAAGCCTCTGAAGAAAGAAATTGAAGAAGACCTCAGAAGATGGAAAGATCTCCCATGCTCATGGACTGGCAGGATTAATATAGTAAAAATGGCCATTTTACCAAAAGCGATCTACAGATTCAATGCAACCCCCATTAAAATTCCAATCCAATTCTTCAGAGAGTTAGACAGAACAATTTCCAAATTCATCTGGAATGACAAAAAACCCAGGATAGCTAAAACTATCCTTAATAATATAAGGACTTCAGGGGGAATCACTATCCCTGAACTCAAGCAGTTTTACAGAGTAATAGTGATAAAAACTGCATGGTATTGGTACAGGGACATGCAGATAGACCAGTAGAATAGAATTGAAGACCCAGAAATGAACCCACACACCTATGGTCACTTGATTTTTGACATAAAAAACCATCCAATGGAAAAAAGATAGCATTTTCAGCAAACGTGCTGGTTCAACTGGAGGTCAACATGTAGAAAATGAAGGTCGATCCATGCTTATCACCCTGTACAAAGCTTAAGTCAAAGTGGATCAAGGACCTCCACATCAAACCAGATACACTCAAACTAATAGAAGAAAACATGGGGAAGCATCTCGAACACATGGGCACTGGAGAAAATTTCCTGAACAAAACACCAATGGCTTATGCTCTAAGATC